>NC_064644.1:227277816-227497816 GCF_023864345.2 Schistocerca serialis cubense | reverse complement strand
CAGCGCCACCTGGCCCTGAGGCACTGCCAGAAGGAAGACTGTGCTTAACGTCCCGTCGATGACGAAGTCTTCGTGAGGTTCTTAGAAGGGACAAAGAATGGAAATAGAGCGAGAAGCGTAGAGTCAAACAAACTGTAACAGAAGCAGAACAACAAATACTGGACTCGAAAAAGCTTGAAAGCAGTAACAAAAAATATCGGCAGTCGGCGCGAGTGATGAGCGATGGCTGGGCAGTGACACGATTGGAGGACGTGCAGTGGGCGGTAGCCGTGAGCCGGAGGTTGCTCCAAGCTCTCGCGGCCGTTGACTTGCGCCGCCTGACGTCAGCCCAGAAATTCACACCGGCACGAACCGTCGCTCTGCACCCACAGGTCCGGTTGCTCTCGTTCCCTCTATGTAACACCCACGGATGTAGCACAATTAAGAGATACTGCAAATTATAGAAGACAATCAAATGACCATATATTGTGTAACTACACAATCGCGGGACTCGATGATCGTCTTCAAATACCTAAGGATGTCCACTCTTAGAGATTAAAGGTGGAAAGACCAAAGAAATATCGCTGCGTAGGTGACACGGCAAACCTGAGATTCTTTGAAAGCATGGCGGGTACGTCTTGTTGGTTCTGTGGTGCTGGACAGCGTAAATTATTACGATTACGTGGGCTTTCACAGCGTAATAACAGATGATACTCTTCTCGGGTATACAGCCAGATAGAAGAGTCATCTTGACCGAATGCTGTGTTTCAACGGACCAACTGTCCGCCATCTTCAGGTGAGTATGCTGATGTACGATCTCGCCGGAAATGAGCTCTTTTGTTTACCGCGGCCGGCTCACAGCGCGTCGTGGGCAGCGGCGCTGCTTCCTTCAAGCGCAAGTGAAGTAGTACCGCACCAGTGGAAGAAATAGGCAAAACGATATATCGCTAGTTGACACTAAATAAAAGAATCCGCTGATCGAAATAGACTGTTCTCGATTAGTATCAGCTAAAATCGGATTCCACATCGTACATGTGGGGTAACCCGTTTAATAATATTATCCGATAATCGAATTTCAATTTCCCTACTTCATTGCTGAAAAGCTTAACAAAAGCTCGTATATATTTGGCTGGACACAACCGTAAAAATACCGGACATGTCCGACTCAAGCCTGGCACTTGTTTCTGTATCACCAGGTTCAAAGACCCCAAGTATTTTAATAAACTAATATAAAAAATATACTACAGCTATTCAACGCAAGTCATTTTATATTCATAAATGTTACATTCGAACAGTGCATAAAACCACGAATAAAATTTTTTTATGTTTTATAAATATAAAAACGAACAGTCATTTCAAGCAATTGACTCACAGGGAGGTGGTCACATTATTAAAAATAATATTTTTGAGAACAATGGTGATACGTATTTCCAGTGTGCTTAAGGGGGTCATATTGATCAGAGTTGGCACAAGAAGGATTAAATGCTGAGAACAGTGGATGATCTCTAAGTCTGGAAACAGTACCTCCTTTCTGAAACACCTCGAGTAACGAGGAAGATGGTAAAACTCGATGAAGTCGAGCTTGTAATGGTACATATCAGCAGTTGTTTGTTATTCCTGCAAGCAATGCGAATTGAACTGGAGATGATATCAATACACCATCCAGACTTTAAACCTTGACCAATGACAGACTAACTTTGATATGTCAGTTATGTGCTTGTATCCGAGAAAGCATGGCCAAGGGCTTAAACAATCCGTTGACACACTGTAGCCGTTTCTGGGCACAGTCTGTTCGCTAGCCGCAGGCATTGATCTTGATTTATTAAATTTTTACATTTATTTTGCCCCGTGCCACATTACAGCGGAATCGACATTTTAACGCACATTAGTGCTTTAGAAACCTACATACGGTAGCTTAACTTTCATTGAAAGCTACCTACTTATGTATCTTATCCAGACATGGTGACACAGTAACCTCTCCCCACACCAATCCTCTCCCTAGCTCATCGTCGAATGAGGAAATAATTTACCTTCCACGCAGTGAAGTAAAACTCTGTTGGACCCATTTACTTCCTGGCAGATTAAAACTGTGTGCCGGACCGAGACTCGAACTCGGGACCTTTGCCTTTCGCGGGCAAGAGCTCTACCAACTGAGCTATCCAAGCACGACTCACGCCCCGTCCTCACAGCTTTACTTCAATATAGAAGTAATCTAACGACAATAATTTGACTAGTTACACTAGCTACATACGGGATTACATATGTTCTCCAACAAAAATATGGTGTAGAACACTCGAAATGCTATTGTATCTTTTCTTACGTTGCCGAACACGTTTCGTTACACAACATGAGAACCCCGTTCCAGTGTTTGGCAGAGAGCAGCAACACCTTGTAGCAGGTGAGACGTTGACTGGGAAAAAAGTGCTAACGCGCGTCGGTATTAGTCGGTAGCATGCGCGACCTGGCCTTAACAACCTCAAGCTGCAAGTCATGTCCGGTCATTGCTCTGCAGGAGCAGCGTGATAGCACCATGATCTTGAGCAGTGAATGTGTCGAACACCTTAAATTATAGAAAAAAATATTTATTGCGTGCGTTATATATTCTCGCTGGATATTGAGAGTCTAATATTTTGTAGCAGATCTTCACCATACGCTGTAGCGTGTGGCGATACTCAACGCATTTGATTCTCAACACTTTCGGTAGCCTATTATAGATGAAACAAAATGTTTCGAATTCCCCGTAATAACATAAAACAGCCATTCCGGAGTTTGGTATGATAGTTATGAAATGAAAGTAGCAAGCTTCTTCCTTTCTCTGATTACAGAACGGATCCAGACACAGTGTTAATAACTTGAAATGCGAACAGTGAGAGAAGTGTGCAACTGTAAGTCGCTGGATTCGTAGCCAAGTCAACGGCGGTTCAAATCCCGGTCTTCCGTGATTTACTAAGTCGCATAAACCTCTATTCTTTGAAAGGTCACGTCAAACTTCCTTCACTGTCGCTTTCCTATCAGAACTTGTGCTCAGTCTATAATCATCTTTAACGGAACGGTAAACATCAGTTTTTCTGGAATGTAAATCACAGTATCGATTAGGAAGTTTCCTGATACAGAACTTGTTCACAGTGCTGAAAGTGAAAGAGAGAAGGAAAGGGAGGAAAATAATACCATGAAGAAATATTAGAAATGGAAAAAACAGGGCTTCGCACACTTTTCAATTAATAGCCCGTCAGTTGGCCAACGTAATCATTTGCGTCCGTGTTAAGTCAATGTACACTGTCGTCTTAGCAGTGAATGCTCCCAATTTTTATTACCTCTCTGTGTTAATTACAGCCGTCCAGAGTGGCCGAGCGGTTCTAGGCGCTACAGTCTGGAACCGCGTGACCGCTACGGTCGCAGGTTCGAATCCTACCTCGGGCACGGATGTGTGTGATGTCCTTAGGTTAGTTAGGTTTAAGTAGTTCTCTAAGTTCTAGTGGACTGATGACCACAGCAGTTAAGTCCCATAGTGCTTAGAACAATTTGATCCATTTGTTAATTGCTGTGGCTTTATCGGATATAATTTGTATCTAGTGGAAAAGTATTAAAACATATTTAAGAGACCAGTATTAAATAAAGGTAACGGAAATCTTTGGGTTCCTCTTAATATTGTGTCGGACCTCCTTTTGCCCGGCATAGTGCAGCATCTTCAAATCGCATGGACTCAACAAGTCGTTGCAAGTTCCCTGCACATACTGAGCCATGATGCCTAAATAGCTACCCGTAATAGCGAAAGTGTTACTGATGCTGGATTTTGCACAGGAACTGACAGTTCGATAATGTTCCCTAAATGTTCGATTGGTTTCATGTCGGGCGATCTGGATGGCCAAATCATTGGTTCGAATTGTCCAGAATGTTCTTCATTGCGAACAGATTTGGCCCCGTGATATGCTGCATCGTTTGGGAACATGAAGACCATGAATGACTACAAATAGTCCCCAAATAGCCAAACCTAACCGTTTCCAGTCAATAATCTGTCCACTTGGATCAGAGTACCAGTCCATTCCATGTAAACACAGCCCAACCATTATGGGGCCATCACCAGATTACATAGTGCCTAGTTGATAACTTGGGTCCATGGCTTCGTGAGGTCTGCGCCACACTCGAACCCTACCATCTCGTACAACTGAAATAATGACTCTTCTGACCAGGGCGCGGTTTTCCAGTCGTCTGGGGTCCAACCAATATGGTCACGAGCCCAGGAGAGGCGCTGAAGGTAATGTCGTGCTGTTAGCGAAGGCACTCGCGTCGGTCGTCTGCTGCCGTAGCCCATTAACGCCAAATTTCACCACACTGCCCTAACGGGTACGTTCGTTGTAGGTCCCTCGTTGATTTCTGCGGTTATTTCAGCCAGTGTTGCTTGTCTGTTAGCACTGCCAACTCTACGCAAACATCGCTGCTCTGTCGTTAGGCCGTCGGCCACTGCGTTGTCCGCGGTTAGAAGGAATGCCTTGAAATTCGGTATTCTCGGCACACTCTTGACGCTGTGGATCTCGGAATATAGAATTCCCCCAACGATTTTCGAAATGGAATGTTCGAGTGTAGTTCCAACTATCATTCCGCGTTCAAAGTACGTTACTGAATTTCTGTCGTGTGTCCATAATCATGCGGAAACCACCTCACATGAGTGACCTGAGCACAAATGACAGCTCCGCCTACGCACTGCCCTTTTATATCGAGTGTACGCAACACTACCGCTATCTGTGTATGTGCATGTCACTATCCTATTACTTATGTCATCTCATTGTAAACGTAGTAGACTACACTATATGAACTGTAATTGCCTTCTTCAAATACCTGTGTTGTACATTTATCAGGCCCAAACCGTCTGAAGCAGTTTGTCTGAAATCGACGGTATCTTTCAGAATTTTCGCACCGTCAGAAAGGAATGCAAGGTTTAAATTACTATTCCGAATAGAGTTATGGACAGGATTACTCATACATAAGGAGACATGTAGATGGTTCAAATGGCTCTGAGCACTATGGGACTTAACAGCTGTGGTCATCAGTCCCCTAGAACTTAGAACTACTTAAACCTAACTAACCTAAGGACATCACACACATCCATGCCCGAGGCAGGATTCGAACCTGCGACCGTAGCAGTCGCACGGTTCCGGACTGCGCGCCTAGAACCGCGAGACCACCGCGGCCGGCGGAGACATGTAGGACCAGTTTGCTTTTAACATTACAGAAGATACAGACAAAGATTGTATACGTGATCTGCTGACACATTTTTACTCGTTGACTACATAGCCACTGTTATCGTCAATTCAAATTTCAAACTATGAAATGCACAACAGAAGTCTGGAATCTTGTCCGTGTGGCAGCATAAAACTTGGTTTTGGCTAAAACCCATTTTGAATTACTACCTTCATTTCATGTCTTTCAATTTTTAGAATTTATTCTGATTTCTGCACAAGTTGTAAGTATCGTTCTGCTCCCTATATTTATATCTGATAACATAAGAAAAAGTGTTTTACTCAGCATTATAAGAAAAACTTCCCAAATCTACAAAAGCTCTGCGTGTAGGTTTGCGTGTTCCCCGACTTTTTTTACTAACAAGTCTTGGGGCCAGTATTGTTTCTGATCTTAAATTTTCCCGGAATCCAAAGTGAACCCCCAACGCGAATTGTACCAGCATTTCCATCTTTCTGTTGACATTTGGTCTAGGTAATTTAGATTCATTATTTAGTATTAAGCTGATAAATAGCAGACGAAGAGCGGTGTGTAGTTGAAAATTTTGAGTGTCACTTCCGAAGGCTGCCTGTCATCGGCGGACAGCGGGCACAGGTTTTGGCGAAACCCGCGAGTGCGCTGGCGATTCGCAGAGGCGTGCTTTCGCGGAGTGGAGTGGCGCAGCGAACCGTGACGTCTGGCTGGGAGCCGCCCAAGTCCGGGCAGGTGCCTCGCTCGCGGCTGCTGCAGGAAGTGAAAGCACGGCGCCACTTACTGCCCCTCCCCCTCTCAGTGAGCCTGAAGAAATACAAGGAAGAGCTTCACCACGGATTCTGAGGAATGGCCGTCAACTCTGTATTCCATTGCTATCTTACGTCGTTTACTACCGCTAGCAGGAGTTCTAGTGTTCCCGAGTTGCGTGTAATGGTACGGCCCGAAGTACGACTAAACTGCGTTAAGCCGTCGCATTCGAACATGAACGATGAGCGTAGAGAGTTTCTGACGCCATAGCATGGAAGAAGCGCGCTGCGGAGTCTTTCCGAACGTGCAGAGCAATGTCTAGCAGGTCAGATATTCTGAACGTCTGTTTGAACGTAGACCAGTGAGATGGAAGGACGCTACCTGTCACAATACGCCACCTCTCTTTAGTATAGAGTAGCGGTATGCCACATTGGCTTTTAGTTGTATATGCAGTTTCTAGGAACCAGCAAATTGAGGGCCTCTCGAAAAAGCCGGCCGGAGTGGCCGAGCGGTTCTAGGCGCTACAGTCTGGAACCGCACGACCGCTGCGGTCGCAGGTTCGAAGCCTACCTCGGGCATGGATGTGTGTGATGTCCTTAGGTTAGTTAGGCTTAAGTAGTTCTAAGTTCTAGGGGACTAATGACCTCAGAAGTTAAGTCCCATCGTGCTCAGAGCCATTTGAACCTCTCGAAAACCCTCGTAAACTGTGAGATTGGTTGTAGTAAAAGACAGGAAACGTCACATTTTTGTAACTTGCATGTTATAAAGTACGCGTTTTCAAAGCATTGGCACATTCAAGATTCATAAAAATCGCATTGTTCTTTTCACTGTTTATTACAATAAAATGTCAGTTAATAACACTTGTACGATTATTGGTTTCAGGGAATGGTAAGATGGAAAGAATTATCATTCGTTGTTGGTGCAGCGCAATGACTATAGACATCGAATTGGAAGGTAATAGGTGATGGTGCCGCTGGTGCGCGTTTCACTGGTTGCCAAAACTTTATTAACCTTCGCCTTTTCTATTAGGTTCTGATACTTTATTGGTAGTTTAGTAGAAGTATGCTGTGTAATATTCGATGTTAATTAAAAATAAGTACGATCTTTCTGAGGAGTGAGTTTGTTCGATTGCCTTTATTTGCAAGGCAGATTGCAGTATGTGCATTAAGGTATTTGGCACTTTTCAAGTTTTGTACTCCATATGTTGTAAAGATTCTGCCACTCAATAGGAACAGTGATAAATTAAGGATGATCTCTTAGGGCTTCACTTAAAAGTGAGATAGATGAAATAATTTTTACCTTACATGGAGAACTGTTGTAAATTTGTGTCCCACTATTTGCAACGGAACTTCTATAAGCAAATGTCCTTAGTGACGGGACATGGCACTTTCCTTTCTGCCTTGTAACATCTTCACTGATATTGAAGTTTCTATTTGTGTGTGCTACATACAGAACAACATGAGTAGCATATGGGCAGTGGAGAAAATGCGCGTTCTAATAGAGCTAACGTAGGAATTTCGCGCCCGTCCATTTCGCAAACGGTATGATTTGCGAGCCACATAGTCAACTGCCGATGGAGCGCGCTGGATCTCGTATACCACCTCACCTTCAGGCATGCGTACCTTGTACACAAGTCGCTTTGATTCTGTGCGCTCGGCAACACGGCAACACGTTGAATTCGGCACGCTCATCATCATTGTTCTAAAACACGGTCCGTATGCCGTCGGCTTTACGTGCCAGTTCCTAATGGGCAACAGTGTTAAGTTACCAGAGAGAAATCGAAGAGTCGCAGCAGGTCTGTAACTGTGTAAACTGGCAGTTTGACCTGGTTCTAAAACACAAGGAATTGGAGACGAGCGGAGTAACCTATATCGAATAACAAGGGAACGATCCACTTCGCGGAAAACTTCCATTATCGCACCTTCCTAAATTTGAGAGAAAAGTTTGTGTGGTGCTGTAGGCATCTGACTTCGATACGTTTGAGGAACTGGACGGCAATGACGAATTGGAAAAACACAGTTAGAGGACAGTGTTAAAGTGTGAGTAGTCAGAAGTTACTTTTAAGTGTCAAACCAGTAATCATGTAAAATGAACTTCTGGATATCAGTTTTTGTGTATTAGCACTAAGTCAGCGAGAAAATGCGTCAGGCATGTAACATTACTATTACTGCGTCCGTATTTGCCGTCCTCCTCCTCCTCCTCCTCCTCCTCCTCCTCACCCCCCTTTTCTTCCCCGTCCCCACTACTCTTCGATGATCACCAGGTGCAGTTGCACGCATGTACAGGAAGTGTATAAAGTATTGAAACAACTGGATACTTCCGCTTCGAAGACTTTTTTTTAGGAGACGAATAAGAAATACGTGGAGCAAGAAGTGTTTGGAAAGCTGCGTTTTTCCCCGCCAGGCTACTGGCAAGTAGGTAGGAAGCGAGCTTGACGATTGCGCTCCAAAGGACTAATAATGGTACTGAAACCGGTAGCCAGTAACAAGCAGATAAAAGTGCGACCACAGACGAAAGCATTTTTTTCTGATTGTGTTGATCGCTGTTGCAGCTGACTGTGTAGTTTATCTATGTTTCTGACGTAAGACCGCGATATTAACTATTAAAACTACTCACACTTTAACACTGACCTCTAACTGTGTTTTTCAATTCGTCATTGGCGTCCCGTTCCTCAAACGTATCGAAGTCAGATGCCTACAGCACCACACAAACTTTTCTCTCGTCTACTTTGCTCAGTTTTGAAATCTATGTTCAACAGTTAACTCTAAAATACGTGACTCTCCTAGGTAAAAGAATTAACTCCTTAAAGCGTATTTCCAAATAGGTTATTAGATGAAATAAAAAGAAAAAAATATCAGAAGTCAACTGTCTTCATTGTAAGCTCCTTGAGGAAATGTATTAGTCCACAAAGTAACATACTTTTTTACAAGCAAGTTCCTTGAGCTGATATTATTGATTGATGTGTCACCATACGTTGTATAGTGTGATTCAGCTGCCCCTACCGATGTTCCATGCAACCCGCACCACGTGTGTATCTGGAACGGTATCCAGACAGGCTGACAGCCTCGATGTAAGTTTCCTCTCAGAGCTTTGGACAAACGGAATCATTGTAAAAAGTCCAAGGGAGGACTGGATCAAGATATAGCTCACTTCTGCCATACTTATCCAAGTGTCTCAATTATTTCTTTGGGTAATTAGCATCGTAGTCGTACAGGTTTTTGATGTGTCTGTAACTTTATTCCGTTTATAGTACTTTATAGTACTTTCGTAAAATGCCCAGAAACGTTTCAGCATTGGAAACAATGAAATTAACAGCAGATATCGAAATGGAAATCGTGGAACTAACAAATTTCTAGTATACAGCCCAATGAAAAGATTGATATGCGACTCGTTGCGTTAATGTACTGAAATAGTTCCATAAATAAAATTTTACAAGTCTTAGTCTGTTTTACCAGTTATTCTGCGACATTTTGATAACGTGCTTCACATCTCCAGAGCTAACTGACCAACATTGTTCTATCGTATGAAGTTTTATAGAACGACGTCGGTAGGGGCAACTGACTAATTCTACATGTTAGTAAGAGTTTAAAGCATATTGATGAACATGGGAAATAGTACTTAGCAGAGGCCATCAGAGTTGTGCGCCTTTGGGTAAGTGCCGCTGCCCTCGCAGACAGAGCTTGTTATAAAGGAAAAGAACTTCGGTTTTGATTGAGAGGGAGTTACACAGCTGGAAGACGGCGGAATTGCGGCACCACCGGTGATGATTGTGAGGGAGGCATGCAGCACCGCGGTGCTAACAGTATTCCGCCAATTATCTGACAAGCTGAACGTAGCTGCAGTTTTCGCACCTGTGATTAGATTGCTGCCTGCGGTTAAATGGGGTAGCGAGGCAGGGAAGGGCGCTTGGCGTGGGGGACAGCTAGCTACACGCGCCCCGCCGCAGCCAATCCCTTCCTGTGTCCCTGGCGGAAGTGCGGGCGGAATGCGAAGCGCGCCAGCTGCGCCCGCGCCGGCGAAAACCCCGGCGTTTAGAAGGCCGAGCTGGCGGTCTGACACACTCAAGTCTTCTGGCGGCAGCAGCAGTAGTTGGTATAAAAAGTTCAACGTTGTTACTGAAAAATTTGAGTTGCGCCCCAAACAGTTACATCGAAGCACGCCAAAAAATGAAATCTGATGCCGAATTACACACCTACATGAAGTTACGCTGAACATTGCTGGCTTTGAGGCAAGATTTGCTAGACTGTATGGTTCGGCACCAGTTTTAAAATTGCATGAATAACTCCTCGAGTACCAAATTTTATAAAACGCTACCCCGAACTCATTGACAAAATTTTACAAATTACTGAGGGAACTTTTCTGATTGTTTTAGTAAGAGAGACACGTGGGTTCCGGTAGTTCGTTAACAGTATTTGCTTTCCGTTTGATTTCTTACCTTCATTTATCTTGGTGTTTGTATTGCACTGAAAATATCAATACAAATAACACCTGAAATGTCGACGGAATGTGCCACCGTGTTCTTGTTTGGAAATAAACTTGCTCCATTCACTCAAAGTACTTGTTGAACACAGAACAGTCACTGTACCCATTACCCATAAGTTTGCATCCAGTACTTCTCGGTTCTGTCTCGGGCTTGTTTTTCCTGTAGTGTTAGTTGTATGACAACAGTGATACACAACAGTATGGATATATATATATATATATATATATATATATATATATATATATATATATATATATATGAATACGAGGTTTACTGATAGAGTAGGCCAGCATGCACCTCTTATATGAAATAGCAGCACAACGACGCTATGGTGAATTGTTCCTGCAGCGACGGCAGCCACATCACAGTAGTGAGAGTTGTTGCAATACTCGGTGTTTTGTGTTGTACGTTTTGGTTCTTGCATATTACAAACTTGTCAGCTTTCGTGAAAGTATTTTCACAGAAACAAAGGTAACTGGGCTAAGACAACGAATAAATAATTAAATTATTAGCCAGTAACGAGCTTCCGGAGACGGAGCCCCCGTACCACAATAACCAGAAAACATCCCGGAACCAGCGTCGTTAATTTTGTAGCCGAAGGTGAAGTGCCGGTTCACCCTTAATTTATTGTAAATATAATGTTTGAACGAAATGTTTGATAAACCTTGTCGCTTCGCAGGTACTTGCAAAGTTTTGTGTATGCTGTGTGTTTTAAATATCATGTTCTTAACTATGAGTGAGAATGGAAGTGTTAGATATACGTAGCGACTTCAGATAGTAAGTTACACGTATCGTTTTCGCTAAGATCTTTCCACATCTAGTGAGACATTGTCAGAAGAGAGTACATGTTCTGGGTTTCCTGCTGAGACAGTTCTCCTGCGGCGCGGGTAACAAGTGTACCACAGAATCTTGTGGACACGATACCCAAACTGCATATCTATTCACCACGAAATGTGATCCAAATTGAGAAAGCAGTAAGGGAAACCAAATAAAAATTCAGAGAAGGAATCAAAGTTCAGGGAGGAGAAATAAAAACTTAGAGGTCTACCGATAACATTGCGATTCTACCAGACAGCAAAGGACTGAGAGTGCAGAGAACATCAACAAAAGCAAAACAAGAATAATGGAATCAGTCAAATTAAATCAGGCGATGGTTAGGGAATTAAATTAGGAAACGAAGCACGAAAGCTAGTAGATGAATTTTGCTATTTGGGCAGTAAAAAACTGTTGGCCGAAGTAGAGGATATAAAATTTAGACTGGTGATGGCAAGAAAAACGTTGCCGAAGAAGAGAAATTAACATTGAATATAGTGTTAGGGCGTTTTTTTCCTCAAGGTATTTGTCTGGAGTACAGCCTGGTATGAAAGTGAAACGTTGACAATAAACAGTACAGACAACAAGAGAACAGAGGCTTTTGAAATGCTGCTGAAGATTATACAAGTAGATCGCCTTATTAATGAGGAGGTGTTTAGAAAAGAAATTTGTGCCATAACTTGACTAAAAGAAGGGATCGTTTGACAGAACAGATTCCAAGACACATCAAAGGATCCCAGTTTAGCATTGAAAGGGAGTGTGTGTATGTGTTTGTGTTTGGGGTGGGGGTAACCGTTGTGGAGGGAGACCAAGAGATGAATACAGTAAGCAGGTTCAAAAGGAAGTAGCTTGTATTAATTATTAAGAATGGGTCAAATGGCTCTGAGCACTATGGGACTTAACTCTTAGGTCATCAGTCCTCTAGAAGTTAGAACTACTTAAACCTAACTAACCTAAGGACATCACACACATCCATGCCCGAGGCAGGATTCGAACCTGCGACCGTAGCAGTCCCGCGGCTCCGGACTGCAGCACCCAGAACCGCACGGCCACCGCGGCCGGCAATTATTAAGAGATGAAGACGCTTGTACAGGATAGAATAGCACGGAGAGCTGCTTCAAACCAGGTTTTGAACTTACGAAGAAGAAAAAAAGACCAAATTCAGTGTGGCGTCGAGTTGTAGTGAAATGGTAGCACCAATTTCACAAAGACAGTACAGACGCGAGTGATGGTGATCGGGAAGTCCAGATCTCGAACCACTCGATTCCCACCTTTCCGGCAAGCTGAAAGAACACCTGAGGGGTTTGACGTTTTCAAACGATAACATTCGCACAGAATTTCTCGAATGGCTCCGCGACGAAGGAGCAAATTTCCATCGTCGAGGAACTTAACGATTGGTAGAACGTACCGACCTTTGATTACAGATATTTGGTGACTTTTTGAGAAGTAGTTACGTATCTGTGTCTCTTCGTAGTGTAATTAATGCAGCATTTAGTAAATGGTACTTGGCCTGCCATAATAATGTAACTCTTTTTGAGGTCCCCTCGTAATTTTAACTGCGAATTTTGCTTCGATACTGTGCCTGTAAGTCGTTCAACCACATCAGTTTCAAACGTTACAAGGACAGCATCGTTTAGATAGATGCACTTATTATTTCGTATCAGTGGCTGCATACAGTTCGTACAAGCCCGCGGACCACTTTCCCTGTCACGTCCTCAATAATTGAAATTAGGTGTTTCTAACATAAGGCTGGAATGTAGAAGTACTTAGGACAAGTCATTGATAATGCAGGTATATAGAGTATTTCAGAGACTACTTCGAATGCATGTAGTTACTAAACTGGAAGACATACAACTATGAAAGTTGGGACACACATTCACGAATCTCTCACGTTTAGGTTACAGATGTCCAATACGACATCCATACTCAAACTCCTCATTCTAGGGTAGACTTTAATTCAGGTACTCAAGCACATGGCGACTCCAGTGAGGGTTTTGTTGAAAAATGTTGTCCTCTTCAACCTCGGAAACACAGTAAGTTACTGCAGACAGATAACCGTGTTTCCATGGAAAAAGAATGGGCCGTAAACGGACGAGTAGGATGTCGCACAAAACACAATGCCTTTGGATGAATCTCGTACATATTCAGTGTGCGCATGTGAGTTCTGTATGCCCCAAATTCGAACATTGTGTTTACTTTCCCACTAAAGTGGAGACTCGCTTCATCCCTGAACACAATGCGTTGTGCGGAAGTGTTACTGTTGTTGACAGCATTTGCAGCTCATCAGAAAATGCCACACGCTTGCGTTTGTCGTCATGACATAGTCTGTAACTTGCATGGGATTCACAACCAATCGACGTCATAACCAGTCCACGTCTCAAAACAGACAAGTTGTTGTAAGCATTTGTAACTCCTGATAGGTACAGCGAGTTCGTTTTGTAAGACACCGTTCGAAAGCTTTTTGAATTCTTAAATTTCGTCTGACACACGAGGACGGCCAGCAGTTGTTGTTGCTGTAATAATGCAACCAGTTTCTAGAATTGAACGAACACATTGTGTACTGCTTATGAAAAATCTTATAACAGGAGCTGACGAAAAGTTTTAATGTAACTTAGTTGCGAATGAAGAAAAGAAATGACAACATTCTGCAGCGATTTAAAAAGAATATTTGAGGAAATAAGACATCCTACTCTACACTGATCTTCTAGATAGTCTCTTTGAAAGCGCTAATTTAAGGAATGTTTCCCCACTTGTTCGCACCCAGCAATCTCTCTCGATAAAGTCGACTCCTCAGTGTTGTCCCAACAAGCGGAGCAGAGGGCCATATCCTAATGGAACGGCCTCACGCATTCCAGAAATGGCCTTTGGCAACTAGTCTCGCATACATAAATTCCGTATTAAAAGCGCGAGGTCGGTCCAAGGTTCAGGCGAAGGCAGACAGTCAAACGCTGTCGTTCTACTTCAAAGGCGACCATACGACGCAGGCAGCGTCGTAACGGCTACTAAATGTGAGGTTGTCTAATGAATCTCCGTTGCGTGTATTGTTGTAACTAGGATCCGTGAGTAGTAAATTTAGTGAAGTTTAGAGATTTTCTCCGTATTTTCCTAGCAAGATGCAAACATTAGTAATTCACTCATTTCTAAAGGATTTCTTGTGGTTGCGCAAAACTTTGATGCCTGTTGCCTGTTTTTAACCTGTTGATTTGTTCTGGCCGTAAATCGGATGTAACGCTTAGCTTTCTATGGTTTTCGCGCCGTGTAGTAATTGTTTCCTTTCAGGCGCTTAGTGATTAACTTTGTAGTGTAAGATCGTAAACCCAAGAGGCAGCGTTAGATTTCAGGTGGCTGCTAGAATCTTTTCTTGGTACTCAGTTATTTTCGATAAATATTTTCTGTATCTGAAGAACAGCAAGCCGCAGCTTGGTTGGGAAACTACGTTATGTTGTGTAGAAAATTGCACTATGTCAGCGAAGCTTGTCAAACTAAACATTTGGGTTTCACCCGCTACAGTCGTTAAAGTGGAAAAAAGAGCGTGAAGCTCTAGATAATACATGGTGAACCGATCTCAACGGAAAAATTTCTAATCTTATTCAGGGAAATGGTATAGAGGACACGTGGTTTCTGGCGGCTCGTTACAGTAATTGCATTTCCTTCGATTTCTTACCACGCTGTATCTTTGTATCTGCATTGCACTAGAAATATCTGCACAACATTGCAAATGTCAACGGTATGCGCCATGAATCTTGTCTGATAAACTTGCTCACCTTCGGAACTTGACATGGGCAGCAGCAATGCCCAATTTGCTCTTCGCCGTAACGTTTGCTTGGTTCTTTCTCGTTTCTTACCCGGCAGTGTTTGCTGCTGTACGTTAACAGCGATACACAGCAGTAGGGACAGGTTCACTGCTGCAGCATTAATCTCTGTGCACCTCATGTATGGGTTCACTGAATGTAACGGAGGAGCAGGACAACGGTATGCTGAGATGGTATCGCAACGACGATAACCATGTCACAGTACTCTCGCATATCTGAGGGTTATTGCGTTACTCTTTCTTGCGTTGTACCTTTGGGGGTGTATGGCGCACTACTGCCTTTTCACTGTTTCGATAGTTTCTTCAGTAAAAGAAATGTAACTGGGATAACAGACCGAATAAATCATAATTATTACTGTTATGAACCACCAGACAACGCGGGTACCTTATACTAAAGTATTCAGAAAATACCTCTGAGCAATATCCGAAATTTTGCCTGTAGTTGGCTACAGTGTGTTTACCTCAGAGACGCAGAATTCCAGAGAACTATGCTGCAAGGCAGCTGAAACACGACGACGTAATTTTAAATTAGCATATAAAATGTGTGTGAATTCCTAAGGAACCGAACTGCTGAGGTCATCGGTCCCTAGTCTTACACACTACTTACACTAACTGATGCTAACACACACACACACACACACACACACACACACACACACACACACACACACACACATGCCCGCGCGCCCGAGGGAGGACTCGAACCTCCGGCGGGATGGGTCGCGCAATCTGTGTCTTTAACCAATCACTCCGCGCGGCTAAATGAGCATCGCAATTTACACGTGATGGATAGTAACTTATAAATGCTTACTCCTCGTTCTTAAAAACCCAGAAAATATTAAACATACCCTTTTTAGAAGTACTGAACTATTCACTTTGTAATGGAAAAACAGTTGTTTCAAATGGCTCTGAGCACTATGGGACTTAACATCTGTGGTCACCAGTCCCCTAGAACTTAGAACTACTTAAACCTAACTAACCTACGGACATCACACACATCCATGCCCGAGGCAGGATTCGAACCTGCGGCCGTAGCAGTCACGCGGTTCCAGACTGAAGCGCCCAGAACCGCACGGCCACACCGCCCGGCAACAATTGTTTACGGAATGTTTGTGTGTGTGCCCTTAATTGTATGATAACAAATGGTACTAAAAGATACTATATGTACTTTACATAACATATTCCAGGTGGATAACAGTTGTCGTATGCAGTGTCTACCTCCTTATCTATGAACATTTGGTTGGATACTCTGCTCACTCATGTTAGAGTTTATGCTCATAAATAGTTTCAGGATTTAGCAGAAGAAATGTGGTGCTGTGTGGGTCAGAAGTTTCCACACATTTGGAACTTGCCCTGAAAAGCTCAAGTACTTAAAGGTCGGCCATAAGTGTCACCTTAATGCGTACTTTGTGAATGTTTGTGTTTCATTTCTTTGTCCTTCCCGGTACTCCACAGATGCTTAAAGTGGTATCTGTCTGGCAGTGCTTTGTTACGCAACGCGATTACAAATTCTACAGAATGAGCCATAAGTCGAAGGGGCTATGACTGTTTCCAAAGTAGAACTCCCCAATTTTGATTCTTTTCATGGCGTTGAATTTTTCCGTGGTCAGTCTCCTGCCCTTCCTCAGTCAGTATCTGAAACAAAGGAAAGGAGGAAGAATGAAGTTATTCAGTTATGACTGCTTTGTGGCCTTCGGACCACCCTTTATAGTGAGCTGTAAATTGAATAAAGGACATTGAAAGTGTAAAAAGTGATTCAGTTGCACCTGCCACTGGGTTTTATGCAACCTTCAGCGCCTTCAAAAACCATTTGCGAGAATTTCATTTCCTCTCGCTCGCTTCGTGTGAACTGTTAGTACTACAGAAAAAACTGAACAGGATATTTTTGTCGGAAATTTAACGTAGTTAAATTTTGTACTGGTATACTTTTTCGCTGGAGGCCGTAGTTTTCGTGTTACTCAAGAAAAACACATTTGAAGATCACTCTTGAGTAATTTGAAAACTGTGGCCTCTAGCGAAAAGTATTCCAGTATCTTATTTAACTTCATTAAATTTTGTACGAAAAGGTCATGTTCATGTCACACATTTCTTAAGGATTTCTTGTGGTTACGCAAAACTTTGATGTCTGTTACCTGTTTTTAACCTGTTGACTTGTTCTGGCCGTAATCGGATGTAACGCTTAGCTTCCTATGGTTTTCGCGTCGTGTAGTAATTGTTTCCTTTCTGGCGCTTAGTGATTAACTTTGAAGTGTAAGATTGTAAACCCAAGAGGCAGCGTTAGATTTCAGGTCGCTACTAGAATCTCTCCTTGGTACTAAGTTATTTTCGTTAAATATTCTCTGTATTTGAAGTCCTGTAGGACTAATAGTTTGCACGTAGCGAGCGAGAGCACACGATAATCTTCTGTTGGTATTTGAAGGCGTTGTGGGTTGCATAAGTAGGAGCAGCCGAATCGCCCTGTACATTCGCGTCATACGAAATGGCTGCCGTGTCATTGCCTGACAGTAGTGTCCTTGGGAAGCGAAATAGTGATACGCGGTTAGCACACCGGCCTCCCATTTGCGGTCAGTTTCCCGTACATTGGAGCTGAACCTTCTCATTCGATGCTCCTCAGCTGACGGCGCAAGCAAGCTGGAGTGCACCTCTCACACCAGTCTCCGCACGTTTATGGAATCTCTCTCTCTCTCTCTCTCTCTCTCTCTCTCTCTCTTACACACACACACACACACACACACACACACACACACACACACACACACGAAAAATAAGATCGTGAAACAGGAAACAAATGTCAGACCGCGAAGGAAAGATACGGACCGGTTTGGTATGGAGTCTAAGGGGAAACGAAGACGCAAGACTGTCTCTGCAAACGAGGGGTTCGAAAAAGCTAGGATGAAGTACAGAAGTTGTTGAAGGAGCCACTAACTGCGGCTGCTGATGTACGACCGTCGCACGACATACCTTTTGGCCTGATGGAGTCGAAAAACGGCGGATACTGTAAATCATGCGCCGAAATAAGAGAACTTTCCCGCGAGCGGCACTCGGCAGAAGTTCAATTGGAGCGGGCAGGCACGCGCGGGCGGCTGCCAAGGCCAGCCGAGGGCGTGGCTCCTTGGCCGGGCCTGGGCGTGGCGGGCGTCGAGCGCAGGCCCTGCCGTCGCAGGGTTCATTCACTCTGCCCGCCGAGCACAGCTGACTGCCGGCAAGTTCAAGGACACCGCCGCCGTGCACAGCCAGTTAGCGAGCCGCCACCCGTCACACAGCGCGCAGATGGCTCTCGAGATATTGCTCGCGGCGCGCGGCCGCGGGAAAGCTATACTAGCGTTCGGCTTACACGAGGGCGGGTAGGAGTGCAACGACCGATACCACCACTTCAGCGGCGACTCTTTTTCAGTGTTTTGCTAGCTGCACATGATAAACTACTTAAAAACACTGCGTTATTTGTGAAACTTGATGTCCCCTGGCGTATAAAATGTTCAAACAACTTACGGAAATGCGATCGCTCGACTCGTAGTCAACCGCCCTATTTCGAGAGGTGAAAATCCCGTCATTTTTAAAGCGCAGATGGAACGAGAGAGCTCTCTGAAGAAAATTTAAACCTCCGGTAGGCGGGGCTACGCTGTCAAAGAACCATAGTACGGCACATGCACATAGTACGGTGCCAGTAAACATAGTTAGTCCGATTAAATTTGCCGGCCGCTGTGGCCGAGCGGTTCTAGGCGCTTCAGTCCGAACCGCGCTGCTGCTACGGTCGCAGGTTCGAATCCTGCCTCGGACATGGATGTGTGTGATGTCCTTAGGTTAGTTAGGTTTAAGTAGTTCTAGGTCTAGGGAACTGATGACCTCACATGTTAAGTCCCATAGTGCTTAGAGCCATTTCAACCATTTGATTAAAATTACTTGGCAGTTGACGTGTGTCACTTGCCGCGGCAGTGTTGCCGCGTCGGCTGCGGCTACCACTCAGTTATAGGTGGCGTACAAACACGGCGGGTCACTTCGCAAATGCTGTTAATGTATAACGCGGAGCAACGTTGGAAGTGGCCGCTGCGAGGTATGACGCAATTGCGAGATGCTATGTTGACAGCTGCATTTATGTAACCGATGATTGAACTGAGACAGACGACGCGTTTTATAGCCCTGAATTTAAACTCGTGTCCTAATCGAACTTCAACTTCGTGACTTGCAGTGTATCCGAGAAAACAGCGATCAACTGTGTACGGCAGAACTAAAATCATGGTCACTTTGTTCACGGCAATCGAAGCTAATATTTAAGCTAACTCAAGACAGATAATAATGAGCATCAGCGCTAAAAGGCAACTGTAATTTCTCGGTATAATTGGTTACCTGAAAACTATCTTCACACTGGCTACACGAGCCGCCGCGTTACTAACCGATGAGCAGTCCGCGATTGCACTTGATTGCAGATTATAGTCGACACAGGCAGATTCCAGGCGAAAAAAGAATAGGAAGAAAACTAAGAGCAAATGAAAAATGTGATGATGAAAATGACGTGGCAAAGTATTGGGAAGAAAAATTAATTGAATAAAAAAAACCACTCTTTCGATTAGATTTATAAGTAAAAAATTCGCTACCTTTGACGAGATTAGAACCTTTTACGCATCAGGTATATGCCAATCATTATGCTATGACACTCCTAACGTAAGTAGTTTTATTTATAACTGTAGTGATCCGGTAGCAAGGATGAATCGCAATCTTCAAACGTTAGCGCAACCTTCAAACGTTAGACTTCACGCAATTTCGTGCAAAGCTCATCTAATGTAAGCCGATCTCCGTGATCATGGTAACTTTAAATATGACGCTGGATCTTTTATTGTGCGGAAATGCCCAGTAGTGTTTAGTTAGCGCTGTGTGCGTATGTATGTTCGTATGTATGTATATATGTGTGTGTTTGTTTCATTTAGCAGCGTTGTGTGTGCGTGTGCGTGTGCGTGCGTGCGTGCGTGTGTGCGCGTGTGCGCTGTGCGCGTGTGTGCTGTGTGCGCGTGTGCGCGCGCTTTTGGTATGGGTATGATGTATGACGAAATAAGTACCAGACCCATGAATCGGGCTCGGGTGAAATCGTAGACAACCATTGATACGTCGACAGGTCACGACCCTGTCATTTTCAAGGCAAAACTGCAGCAAGTAAGCTCTGTGCAAGGGAATTTGAAACCTTGGTTTTCAGAGCAATTCCGGAAACCACACACACACACACACACACAAAATCAATGTGAAACACTAGCGCCAGCACACCAGCAAAGATAACCGACACCGGAATCGTTTAATGATGCATGTGGAAAAAGGATGGCTTCCTTGATGTGTTGGTCAGGAAGAAGCTGGATGGTACGTTGGTACATGTTTATAGAAAGCAGGGGTCACGTCATTTCACATCCTGAGTGTCAGCTGAGTTAACTCATGTTGTCACCTTCAGTTGTAATGGATATAGTGAAAGACATAAGAGACGCAAGTTGGGCTCTCGACTAACGGTGCATCGGGCGAGTCGGGATAATACCGAGCTGTCACCAAGGTCTGCCGTCTTTCTGCCTTACGCAAGGAGCATTTATAGTAACATTTTCGTATTTAGCGGAAATGTGATGTGAAACGTGATTTCCGACCTCCATCTAAGATCAGGATCCTTTTAAGTACCGTTTGTTTAAGGCGGGTGTGTATCGTATTCCTGACAGTTGTGGCGTGTCATATATTGGCCACAGTATCAGTACTGCGGAGAACCGGTCTGCTGATCATAAGAGACTCAAAACAGCCGAGCAAATCAGCTATTGCAAAACTATTGTCTAAGCACCGGTCATCCTAAGACATACGACAACAGATTCCCCCCTGCGGGTCCGGGGTAAGAATAGGCCCGAGGTATTCCTGCCTGTCGTAAGAGGCGACTAAAAGGAGTTTCAACCGTTTCGGCCTTCCATGTGATGGTCCCCCTTGGGGTTTGACCTCCATTTTTCAATATTCTACAGAAGTACGAGCCTTTTGGTGAAGGACGCCTTATGTGGTGTCTCACTGGTCCTCAGTGCACTAAGACCTTGGCACTCAGCATTGTAACAGCGTTGTAACCACACCCGCTATTCCTCAAATTGGGCCTAAACGCCTGATGGGTTGCACAAGTTACGCCCATAGTGCGTCCCCATCTGCACCTACGATCATGATGGACTTTCCATGGCACCCGAAATCCAGCATGGTAGCCAGCCCGTTGTGGTGGGGTCGTCATGTACCCACTAGGTTGTAGCCCCCTGACAACACAGGGATCGTACTGCCGATACCTGAGCTGCACCCTCCCCACGTCGGCCAAGGAGTAGATGCCCGTCTCCTTGGGGCATCAGGACTCCCAGCAACGGTCATCCTGCCAGGTGGCCCTTGCTGTGGCTGGGTGGCGCCCGTGGGGAGAGCCCCTGGTCGGAGTGTGTGGCATCGGGGCGGACGTTTCGCAGATGAAACGTCAACATGTATCGGGTCGCTCTGCGGCCGAGTCTTTTAAAAAGAAAGGTACTGTTCTGGTTCTGGTTCTCCTGCCCCTTCCCCCTTGGCCACTCCCTGGGAGGAAGGACAGGCCCGCCGGCTTGGGGCGAAGTACTTCCCCCGCTATTTAGTATGTTCTCGGACCGATGGGGGGACGTTCGCCACCTCCAAGCCCATGTTCTTTGTCCAGCACATCGAGGACATCTTCGGGGCTCTCAGTAAAATGCGTTCAGGGTCCGTTCTTATAAAGACCACCTCCGCCACTCAGTCGGCGGCGCTCCAGGCGTGCGACCGACTAGGGGACATCCCAGTGTCCATTGTCCCGCATCTGGCACTGAATAGGACGCAAGGGGTTATTTTTCATCGGGACCTCCTGCTGCAATCTGATGATGAGCTCAGGGCCAACCTGGAGCGCCGAGGCGTGCATTTCGTCCGGCGAGTCCAGCGCGGCCCCAAAGACCGTCGCATCGACACTGGGGCCTTTATCCTCGCCTTCGAGGGGGACGTTCTCCCGGAGAAGGTAAAGGTGATGTGCTACCGGTGCGACGTGCGACCTAACGTCCCGCCTCCTATGCGCTGCTTTCAGTGTTTGCGCTTTGGGCACATGTCGTCACGGTGTGAGGCTGAGCCCCTTTGTGGCGATTGTGGACGTCCTCTTCGTGAGAAACATACATGCAACCCACCACCTCGGTGCGTCAATTGTCCTGGCATCCACTCGCCTAGATCTTTAGACTGCCCCGCGTATCAGATGGAGAAGAAGATCCAAGAATTAAAAACTTTGGACCGCCTCTCTTATTCTGAGGCCAGGAAAAAGTATGACCGCCTCCATCCCGTGACGTTGACAACTTCGTTTGCCTCAGTCGTGTCCACTCCTTCCACAGTATCCTCACCTCTATCCTGTCCCCCCTCCACCTCCTCACCCCATCCGGGGTCTATGCCTCCGCCTCCCAAATCCCTCCCTTCCAAATCCTCCTCCCTCGCGGCCCCTGCCCCCTCTGCCCCAGGGGCCACCCTTCCTCCTCCTCCCCCTCCGCCGCCTGAGAAGCGATCCTCTTCTCAGGCGTCCATCGGGGAAACGTTCCGGACCCCGGCTTCCGAGGTCCGGCGTTCCAAAACGGACCCCGCGCGTGAGGACCTTCTTCGGGCCCATCCCACCATCCCCGTGCCTCATCGAACTTCCCAGAAGGCCTCCAAGAAGAAGTCTTTATCCCCCTCTCCACCCCAGCGCGTTTCGTCTGACGCTCCATCCATGAGTCGCTGCTCCCGGCCGTCCTCAGTTTCGCCGGGATGCTCTGCTGTCAGGTGCTCAGCTGGCCTCTCGTCGGCGAATGATGCTGCCCCTCCTACGCAACCCGGGAAAGCGGCCGCAGCTGGCGACGACTCGATGGAACAGGATCCGCCTCCCGCCGGTTGTAGCGTTGTTCCCTCGAAACCTGGCCCTCCGCGGCCGTCGAGGTGACCAGCTCTTCACCCGTTTCGTTCCCCCTTTTTTCTGACTAGCGATGGCTTTGTTACATTGGAACATAAGAGGTATTCGATCTAATCGGGAGGAATTACAACTGTTCCTCTGCCTGCACTGTCCACTCGTCCTTGGTCTCCAGGAAACCAAGTTGCGCCCAACTGACCGTCTTGCTTTTACCCACTATACCTCGGAGCGGTCTGACCTCACCCCTGTGGACGGTATTCCAGTTCATGGTGGGGTCATGTTGCTCGTTCGGGACGATGTCTATTACCATCCCATCCCATTGACCACCCCACTCCAAGCAATAGCTGTCCGTATTACTCTTTCTGCCTTTACTTTTTCCGTTTGTACCGTCTACACTCCATCGTCATCTGCAGTTAGTCGGGCTGACATGATGCACCTGATTGTTCAGCTTCCTCCGCCGTTTTTATTGTTTGGCGACTTCAATGCCCATCATCCCCTTTGGGGCTCTCCTGCATCCTGTCAGAGAGGCTCCCTCTTGGCGGATGTCTTCAACCATCTCAATCTTGTTTGCCTCAATACTGGCGCCCCGACTTTCCTCTCGGACTCTACTCATACCTACTCCCACTTGGACCTCTCGATCTGTTCTCCCACTCTTGCCCGTCGCTTCGAGTGGTATGTCCTTTCTGACACCTATTCGAGCGACCACTTCCCCTGTGTCGTTCGTCTCCTGCACCACACCCGATCCCCACGTCCTTCGAGCTGGAACATACCGAAAGCTGACTGGGGACTTTACTCCTCCCTGGCGACCTTTCCGGACCAAGATTTTCTCAGTTGTGACAGTCAGGTCGAATACCTCACGGCTGTTATCATCAATGCTGCCGAACGTTCCATTCCTCGTACTACCTCTTCTTCACGTCGCGTTTCCGTCCCCTGGTGGAATGCGGCTTGTAGAGACGCTATCCGTGCTCGACGACGTGCATTACGCACCTTTCGCCGCCATCCTACGTTGGCGAATTGTATTGGATACAAACGACTCCGAGCGCAATGCCGTAGAGTCATCAAAGACAGCAAAAAAGCTTGTTGGGCCTCTTTCACCAGCTCCTTTAACAGTTTTACTCCCTCTTCTGTCGTCTGGGGGGTGGCCTGCGCCGGCTGTCGGGCATTAAGGCCCACTTTACTATGCGGGAACTCGAACGTGCACTTGCACTGTCCCGGTCCTCTGCTCCGGGGCCAGATGCCATTCACATTCAGATGCTGGCCCACATTTCTCCGGCAGGCAAAAGCTTCC
Source organism: Schistocerca serialis cubense (assembly GCF_023864345.2). Taxonomy (NCBI): domain Eukaryota; kingdom Metazoa; phylum Arthropoda; class Insecta; order Orthoptera; family Acrididae; genus Schistocerca; species Schistocerca serialis. Next base: position 227,473,590 of record NC_064644.1, on the reverse strand, counting down.
TTCTTCGTACCTACAATCGCGTCTGGACCGAAGGTCAAGTCCCCATGCGTTGGCGTGACGCCGTCGTTGTTCCTATACCCAAACCCGGGAAGGATAGACACCTTCCTTCTAGTTACCGCCCCATTTCTCTTACAAGCTGTGTCCGTAAGGTGATGGAGCGCATGGTTAACGCTCGGTTAGTTTGGATTCTTGAATCTCGACGGCTACTTACCAGTGTTCAATGCGGCTTTCGTCGCCGCCGCTCCGCTGTTGACCACCTTGTGACCTTGTCGACATTCATCATGAACAACTTTTTGCGAAAGCGCCAAACGGTAGCCGTGTTCTTCGATTTGGAGAAGGCTTATGATACCTGTTGGAGAGGAGGTATCCTCCGCACTATGCACAGGTGGGGTCTACGCGGTCGCCTGCCCCTTTTTATTGATTCCTTTTTAACAGATCGAAAGTTCAGGGTACGTGTAGGTTCCGTATTGTCCGACGTCTTCCTCCAGGAGAACGGAGTGCCTCAGGGCTCAGTCTTGAGCGTAGCCCTTTTTGCCATAGCGATCAATCCAATTATGGATTGCATTCCACCTAATGTCTCAGGCTCTCTCTTTGTCGATGACTTCGCGATCTACTGCAGTGCCCAGAGAACATGCCTCCTGGAGCGCTGCCTTCAGCGTTGTCTAGACAGCCTATACTCATGGAGTGTGGCAAATGGCTTCCGGTTCTCTGAAGAGATGACGGTTTGCATCAACTTTTGGCGATATAAAGCGTTCCTTCCTCCATCCTTACATCTCGGTCCCGTTGTTCTCCCATTCGTGGAAACAACTAAGTTTCTAGGGCTCACACTGGACACGAAACTTTGTTGGTCTCCGAACGTTTCTTATTTGGCTGCCCGTTGTACGCGTTCCGCCGGCCGAAGTGGCCGTGCGGTTAAAGGCGCTGCAGTCTGGAACCGCAAGACCGCTACTGTCGCAGGTTCGAATCCTGCCTCGGGCATGGATGTTTGTGATGTCCTTAGGTTAGTTAGGTTTCACTAGTTCTAAGTTCTAGGGGACTAATGGCCTCAGCAGTTGAGTCCCATAGTGCTCAGAACCATTTGAACCATTTGTACGCGTTCCCTTAATGTCCTCAGAGTTCTTAGTGGTTCATCTTGGGGAGCGGATCGCACTGCCCTGCTTCGCTTGTATCGGTCCATAGTCCGATCAAAGCTGGATTATGGGAGCCTCGCCTACTCGTCTGCTCGGCCATCCCTCTTACGCCGTCTTAACTCCATCCACCATTTGGGGTTACGTCTTGCGACCGGAGCATTCTACACTAGTCCCGTCGAGAGTCTTTATGCTGAAGCTGCCGAATTACCATTGACCTACCGGCGCGACGTACTGCTTTGTCGGTATGCCTGCCGGCTGTTGTCAATGCCCGACTACCCCTCTTATCAGTCCTTCTTCGCCGATTCTCTCGACCGTCAGTATGGGTTGTGTGTGTCTGCCCTGCTGCCCCCTGGAGTCCGCTTTCGTCGCCTGCTTCGACAATTGGATTTTGCCGTCCCTACCGCCTTCAGAGAGGGTGAGAGCCCGACACCACCGTGGCTCCAGGCTCCGGTTCATATTTATCTCGACCTCAGCTCGCTCCCGAAGGAGGATACTCCGGCTGCAGTGTATTGCTCACGGTTTGTCGAACTTCGTGCGCGACTTGCCAGTCACACCTTTATTTACACTGATGGCTCCAAAACTGACGATGGTGTCGGCTGTGCCTTTGTCGTCGGGGCCGGCACCTTTAAATACCGGCTCCTCGACCAGTGTTCCAGCTTTACGGCCGAGCTTTATGCTCTCCATCAGGCCGTTCAGTATGCCCGCCGCCACCGCCATTCATCGTATGTACTCTGCTCTGATTCACTCAGTGCTCTTCAGAGCCTTGGAGCTCCATATCCGGTCCATCCCTTGGTGCAACGGATCCAGCAGTCCCTCCGTTCTTCTGCTGCTGATGGCTCTCCTGTCAGCTTTCTGTGGGTTCCCGGCCATGTAGGAGTGCCTGGGAATGAGGCTGCTGATGCTGCAGCCAAGGCTGCAGTCCTCCTGCCTCGGCCAGCCTCCCATTGTGTCCCGTCATCTGATATTAGTGGGGTTGTTTTTAGGAGGTTTGTGTCTCTGTGGTGGGATACTTGGTCATCACTTCAAGAAAACAAGCTCCGGGCAGTAAAACCGTTCCCAGCTGCTTGGACAACCTCCTCCCGACCATCTCGGCGAGAAGAGGTCCTTCTGACCAGGTTGCGGATTGGGCATTGCCGGTTTAGCCACCGCTACCTGCTCTCCGGTGACCCAGCCCCGCAGTGCCCTTGTGGTCATGCATTAACAGAGCGCCATGTTTTATTGTTGTGTCCCCGTTTTAGTCAATCTCGTGTTGTCCTGTCCCTGCCATCTACTTTACAGGATATTTTAGCTGATGACGCTCGAGCAGCTGCTCGTGTTCTTCGTTTCATTACTTTGACTGGCTTGTCCAAAGACATCTAACTCCTTCACTTATTTTATCTGCATCTTTGTAAGAACTTTCTGGTGCCCCCCCCTCCCTCCTTGAGTTTTACTAGATTCTGTGTGCTCTAACAATTGTGACTGGGCGCTAATGACCTCAGTAGTTGAGCGCCCTTAAACCCCCCCCCCCCCCCCCCAAAAAAAAACAGATTGTGGCGTCCACTTCTAGCGCTCCCTCTCCGTCAAAAAACAGATGGCCTCACCTGTTAATAATTTTCACTCTCGATAACTTCTGATGTCGGTCATCTTTTATTATGAAGTGGCGCTAATGTTTATAGTATCTGCGTGTGTTATTTTTCCGGAACAGCTCTGGAAATCGAGATTTTAAATTCCCTTGCACGGCGCTTACTTGCTGCAGTTCTGCCTTGAAAATGACAGGGTTATCGCCTGTCAAAAAAACTGCAGTTGTCGACTAAGTCATCCGCCTGCATCCCCGTAATTTTTTTTGAACTTTGTATTTTCCGGGAGAAACTCGGTTCCCGGTAGTAACTTTTTCTCTCTGTTTTTGACGTGGCAGATAGAGCAGGATCCCAAGCAGAATTTAATCAAAAGCGTCTTTCTCCACAAGGTCACCTGATAGTTTCAATTGCTTCCTTAACAGAACCATCTCCATAGCTGGAAGTGCACTCCAAAACGTCTGTAGCTATCGCGTAGCATGATAGGTACCAAAGCAGTGTTCTGCATTAGTAAATTGTTCGGCTATTGTAAGCTGCTGTCGGCTGCAGACGAAGAAAGCTTTCTTCAACAAAAGAACTCTGTTGATAACATAAATGTACATGGGATGAGGAATAATGCCCTGAAACCGGCCACGAACGGCGTTATCGAAGGTTACGTATTAAGTGGACTGAGGGAGTAGGAACTGAAGCTATAGAAAAAAGCATAAGCTAGGAAAGGATTCAGTGGATAGATTTTGCTGAAAGGTCAAGCAGTGTCGTCGCCTTCGTGCTTGTGGCCCCTGTCGAAAGGAACTTCTTGAAACGAAGGAAAAGTTGGAAGCCTGGTTCAAGTTGTCAAAATTCAGTTAAAAGTTTTAGTAATATTGGCCAATCCGAGATCGAGGATCTCGAGTCCAACATGTTCTCGAAAACTGAGAGTTTTCGATCAATACATACGAGATTAAGATCGCCACTTTCACGTTTCACATCGGCTCGTATCAGCCGCAACCGGCATGAGGGGAAGAGGTGTTATTGTAAAAATCCTCGGTTCTCGGACACGCTTTGCGCGGAAGAAACAAAAACTTAAACCTTTCCGCGTGAGCTCTGATTTTTTGTTTCTTTTATTACAATGATCATTTCTTTTTAAGTAGGTGTGCGCGCCAAAAAGTATCATTTCCGAGACAATCACTCCACTATTTCGCAGTAATACAAAACGAGCTGCACGTCCTAGAACTTTTTCGAAGTCCTTCGGCAATCCTGTCTGAGGATCCCATACGGTTGTCCAGAAGAGGAGGTACAATCGTATTGTAGGCAGTCTGATTAGTAGAGCAGTTGCATCTTAACACTGTACTCTTTTCCCATGTCCGTATTTGGAGGGTTGCATTCGCCCCTGATCGCATCGAACAGCGCAGGTGGTGTAGCTTCTAAAAAAGAGGATATTTGGTGAAGGGACTGGCCTGCCCGTTTCCCCCACTTAAATACCATCGAGAACGTGTGGCATGCGTTGGGGAAACGTATTGCAGCTCATCCACCTACACAAACGACTTTTAACAACAGTGTCCAGAGTTTTGTAATGTCGAGGAGACCATCATTATTTCGCGATGATTTCACTGTAATTATATTTGAATAAAAGTGTTTGTGGAAGACGCATTGCTTAGTTTTCTTCAAATGTTCAAATGTGTGTGAAATCTTATGGGACTTAACTGCTAAGGTCATCAGTCCCTAAGCTTACACACTACTTAACCTAAATTAGCCTAAGGACAAACACACACACACACACACACACACACACACACACACACACACACACACACACACACACACACACACACACACCCATGCCCGAGGGAGGACTCGAACCTCCGCCGGGACCAGCCGATTTTTCTCAGCCACCTTCTGTACTATATTGTTGCAGTTCTTTCTATTGGTGGTCCAAGTTTCCCTTACATATGTTACTTGGCAACGATAAGTCATACGAAAGTCTGCACAGTAGTGTACTGCGTCATAAAATCCTGAACCAGGGCTCCTGGTTCTGGATCATTAGAAGTTGGTAGACTACCGACCAGCTAATATTCTTTGTGCTGCAGCCCGACATAGGCGATCTGACAATACAGCACCCGTGTCTACTGTAGCCGTTACATGTTGTGCCGTGCCGTGCCAAACCAGTAAGTAGTGCGTGACGAATGCACGGCTTACCCCCATGCATTGCCTCCCACCCTCTGTAGCTAATATGCTGGGAGTCCGTGGGCGGAGCTTGCTTCATTCCGGTCTTTGTTAATAAATTTCACGCATACCGAGAACTTTGAAGAGTAAAGTCGGCTGGAATCGTAAGCGTTCTGTTCTCTCTAATATTCTGGATCCAATTCGATTCTCGAGAACAGAGGTTTTGATTCATTGAAGGTGACTATTCTGCCTGTTGTTAACGCCCAGTAGCACTGTAGCTCGTTGGTTGGTTGCGTACTTCCGGTTAAGGCAAACAGACGAGGAGGTATTGGCGACGCGGTTATGTCGAAGGAAAGGCAGCGTCTCTTGGAGAGGCGCAGGCTGGTTCAGAGCAAGCAGGGGCGCCGAGCCGGCATCGGCATTGTGTGGAGCAGGCAGCTCAGCTCCCCCACTTCCTCTGCCGCCCCTCGCCGGCCGGTTCCGGAGAAGCGAATGCAGACATCCGGCCGTAAACTGACCCTGTTTCGTAACACCATCACTCACCACCCGCTCGCAGACTCGGTCTCACTTATCTGCCTGCACCGCGGCGCCCATATCCACCACCCAACTTCTTCCCAATGTACGAGGATTCCTGGTTACGCATCTTCTCTTTCACGTCCGTCCCAGGTCAGTGCTTCTTCCCGTGGCTTCTCGTTAGTTCTGAGAGATCAGGTCTTCTTGATGTATCTCAGCACGGATGTCGAGGGCATATATTGAAATTGCGGAGCGATTCGTTAAATAAGACAACCAAAGATTTGTATCAATATTTTAATCTATATCTACGTCCATACTCTGCAAAGCACCGTGAAGTATGTGACAGAAGGTACTTCCCCCTGTACCACATATTAGTTTCTTCCCGTTTGCATTTGCGTATTAACGGCTGTTTAAATGTTCTCCGCGCTCGTTAATTGTACTAATCTCATCCTTTTGGCCTCTATGTGACACAGTGATACGAGGATGAGTCAAAAAGTTTTTTTCTCCAGTCCACTGCAGTAGTAACTTTCAGCATCAGCAGATGCCATTACTGCAGTCGCTTGCAAAATGGTAATCAGCTATGTTCGTATTAGACAGTGCTCCGTTACACAGTTCATGAATCCATAAGGTGAAATGACCATTAGCATTGATGAAAGACTGAAAAATGTGCACGGTGATACAGCAGTGGTTATCAGCACTGTCAGACAAGGGTTCGAAGCTGAAGGGAAAATGCCGTTGGCTGACGAATCGCGGAGCGGCAGGCTGGTGGCTGCAGTGACTCCACAGAACATTCAGCAAGTCGATATCATTCGTGGCGACCGCCGATTTACTGCAGATGATTCGTGACGCATTACCACACTAAAGGTAGTGTGGTGACGATTATTGAGCAATTAGGATACTCAAAGGCTTGTGCAGTTTGGGTACCAGGAATGTTAATCGATCAGAATAGAGACAAGAAAGAAAATTGCATCCCAACTCTTGCAGCTCTTACGTTTGGAGGGACCAAATATCGTTATTTTTTTCTCAACTTCTATCAAAGAGGCAATAAATAGGATGGCATCACAGAAACTCGCCGAAGAAGAAAAAGTTTAAAACTGTGCTATCGGCTGGGAAAATTATGGCTATGGATGCAGAGCGTGTGTTATAGTTGATTTTTTTTGGAGCAGGGACGCACAATAAATTCTATCAAAAACGTTCGAACTGTCAAACAGCTTAAAGCACGTCTTCAGCGAGTTCTCCAAACACAAGCTAAGGATGATGATCCTTTGCATGACAGTGCGTGCGAGACACACCAGTCGTGACACCACCGAAGAGAGAGTGAAAACTGGATGCGAAGCCTTGCCTCATCCCCCATACAGCCCGGACTTCTATCTCTTCGGCCACTAAAAGCTGCTCACTTTGATAAGGCCGTCGGCAAAGAGACCGTGCTGTCGAACACCAACGTTGAGCGCGCTGAGTTCAACGTGCTGCTGAACGCTCAGGAACGATGCGATTTGTGCATACGGTACGTGGGCTCCAACGTGGTATACGCGATCACAACGCACTCCAGCGGCAGCTGAGGGATGTTTCTAGTTCGTAAATCACACTGTTTTCTAAACGGGCGCGCGTAAAATTCCCCAGTTCTATTAAAACGCACGTTTCCTCCATTTTCCACGAAAAAGGAAAGTACCATGTCCAATCAATAAGGATACAGGCTTATAAAAGTTCCATTACAAACAGTGCGATACAAATTCGCAATACTTCTCCACATAAGATAAACATTATTTCATCATTCCCACATTTTAGTAAAACCCCAAGGTTACTTTTACTTGATCACTGACAGAATCTTTGCAACATGTGAATTAGGAAGCGTAAAACAAAAAGGAGCAAAAAGTCAACTTATATTTACATAACATCAAATACTATAGTATATACTTTTATTAAGCTAATAAGAAAGTATCAGAACCTAATAAAAGCGCAAATGTTAGAGAAAAAATTCGAAAGTTCCGGGACGCGAACCGCCGCCCTAGATTTTTATCCTTAAACATATGAGTGACGCTACTCACTAACCCTCCCGTTGTACTTTTTTTTTTACCGGTGTGTTTGGTCGTTGCGGGCGTAACATGACATCCGTTAAAGTTCGTTTTGTTGATCGTTCCACTCAATTTTTTTTATTACAGAGGCCAACCAGCACTCTGACCGAACACGCTGAGCTACAGTGCCGGCCCTAAGCCAACAACACGCTGTTGATGATCAATCAAAACATATTACCACTTGCTGAAAACTTTAATCATAGATATGTTACTCATTGAAATTTAATTATAACAAATTGTACCAAGAATAATGGGTTTTGGGTGGATCTTCAGTGCGTCGCTGCCTTCAGATAGCATACTCTCATAATACGCAAGTTACAATAATTTTTGTGCCACGAATATGATGTTTCTCATTATTTTATTGGAGCGAATCACACAGTTAACAACGCAGGTTTTCCAGTGATTCTCAATTTGCTGGTGCTGAGAAACGGCATATATACGTGTAGGCTTGAAATAAATGCCACCACAACTGCGTGCTGAAGGGAGATGGCGTGCATGTGACGTAAGTGGCGTTGTGCCACCTCATTGGTCAACGCTTAGACGCAAGCTCAGAATATCTGACATGCTAGATATTGCTCTGCACGTTCGGAAAGACTCCCTAATGTGCTATCCCACGCTATGACGTCAGAAATTCGGCACGCTCAACGTTCTAATGCACGGCCCCTTTCAACGTAGGTGCGTCAGTTTCTTCGGAAGCAGGACCGTGCGTTTTACCACACTGGAATATATGCCCTCCTTAAGATTGACCAAAACAGTGGCGATGAACGGAGATATTCAAACGTCATAAATAAATCGTCACTGTTGTGGTTTTGGACGCATGTAGTTGCATTTGAAATTCTCATAGAGGAAAAAAATGAATTATTTTTTGAGTGACCCTCATAGTAATGAGTATATACCCACAAAGAAGAAAATTAGGCGGTTTGTATTATTGTCCAACCATAGTGTAACCTCACAACAATGTGGAAAGTCAATGTACGCCACGAAATCGTATTTGCAGAACCTACACATAAATATGTATCAACATTTTCATGAAAATCAGTGATTATGACATTTGTTATTTACGACGTACGGACATAGCTTTGTTTTAATGATTAATGCAGGCATGATTCATATCCGTCCAAAACATTTTGGATGTCAAAACTGATCAGGTCGTATTTAGTTTTCAGTCCTCGAAACTACAAAAGATCTGAGATCTTGTTGCCAGTTGGGGCATATCATAATGGCAAAATACCGTGTCAAAAGCCATTCTTCAAATCTCTGTACGTCCATCTTTTCACAGGTGGTTGTTGGACATCGGCTGTTCAGTACAGGATGTCAAATATCATCTTTCAACGGTCTAAATTGCCAAATTAGAGACAGCGGTCACTTAACATCTGCCGACAGGTGATGTTGGAAGTGATAGCTGTCTAAAGTCGAAATGACAATTTGGGAATTTAGATTGTTGAAAGGTGTTTGATTTGACATTGTCATTTTTTCACTTTGTTAACCTAGTGTTAACATCAGCTTTCTGCATTTACGGATGGTTTTTATTTGCCTGTTTCATGCCCAGAATGACTTATTCAAAGGTGACGATCACAACGATAATCATCGCGGTGAAGTTATGGTAAACTATCAGCAATTTGCCATTTTCTAGCTTGACTGTAGGAATAACAAAACCAAATACTTCAATCAGCACATATAGGAGATAAAAGAATAAGCGCATGTGAAGCGAATGTAATTAAAAATGAATAAAAGTAAACTTCGTGAAGACACACCTATAGGATCGTAAGAGAAGATGGATGCTGACAGCAGTGAAGGGACAGTGTCTGAAGAGCTGCGACCGACGTATAACTGAGACTTACCCTGAAACTGGCGACATTGGCAACACGTGTAGGCATAACCGCGGGGAATGATGTAGGAAAGAAAGTAACGAAGTCCTTTAAGACAGGTGGAGGCCGAGTACAGAGTAGCCGCAGGTGCGTCAGCACGAGAGGTCACTGCTGTGGCCGCAGGTGCACGCCCGTCTGCGTCTCTATACTTAGACGACATTTCGTCCGCTGCCAGCTGTCTTTCTGCCTACAGCTGTTCTCGGGTCTTCCTACCTACAACTGTTCTCGATCGCTCCTATCAATAGCTCACGGCTCTACTTCCGATTACTTGAAAAAATATATGAATTAGAACGCTGATACACATCTGATCTCTCTGGTAGATTGGTGTGTGTGTGTACGTGTACGTGTACGGGGGGCGCGGGGGATTTAAATTACTCCGCCAAAAAAAAAAAAAAAAAAAAAAAAAAAAAACCACTATTGACTATAATTGACAATGAAGTATACCGTCTGCATGTGACCAACAGCATGTACAGGTGGCTTGGCCTATACAAACCAGTGATAGGGGTTGGGTGATGTGCTCTACACAGAACCCACTTGCTCCCAAAGGGCAGTAACGGAATGCGGTGTGTGTTACTTTAAGTTTTCGAATCAGCGACATAATATTGGGAGTGAAAAACTGTGTATAGAAAATTTTAGTTCTTTTAGGGATCTCTCTCGCTCTCTTGCTTTCTCTCGTGTGTCAAGGTGTGGTATAACACCATTATCCTGGGACCATAATCGTTGCCTTACTTTCATGCGGGACATTCTCAAACATTTCTGCTAGTACTTCAAGAAGGAAGGTTTCTTCCGTAAAGTGTGTTAAGCAGGAGACATGGCCCACTCAGGTGAACAGGAACAGATTATGTTAGGCAGTCATTAGCTTACAGGTGCCACTTGTGCATTAATGTGGAGTGACTACATTTTTGGTAACAATGTCCATCAGGGCACTCTGAATACCGTCTTTGAACATCACTAGCGTCAAAACCTCTATGGAACACTAGCGAAGAAAGGGGGACGCCTGTAAGTTTTTGTTGCATACGGAAGTTTTTATCTTATCTCAGTACTCAAAAACTTTTGTATCCCTAGTTTCTTCATACTCTATATAAAGGAAAGAGTGGTATAGATAACAGAATTCAATGAAAATGTCCTGCCCACAGCAGCAGAAACAAATACCTCAAAAAATATTCCATGCGCTGTAATTCTAATCATGTCACGTGGCCATCATGAACACAGGATCAAATATTTTTGCCGTATTATTTATAGTACGTATTTATCCTCTGCGTAAAGTGCGTATTTATCAGCTCATATCGTCCACGGATGTTGTGATCATCGTTGACGTAACGACTCGTGCGCTGCGGCATGTTGTGGAAGGCGACGCGGGGGATGGGAGAGAGAGGGAGATTAAGAAATGAAGCATTCTTGTACACTTGCGACAAAAGAAAACTAGTAGGCTCTGTGTTGTAGTCTCGTTGTGTACTGCAGTGTTGGCGATTGATTTTCTGACGTGGCTACGGCAGCTTAGCACGTCGAGAATTTAGTTGCTCGTCGTTGCTCTTTCAGTGGCACAATATTGTCAGGGTACTTGACAATTGCCGCGCAGGATTAGCCGAGCGGTCTGTGGCGCTGTAGTCATGGACTGTGCGGCTGGTCCTGGCGGAGGTTAGAGTCCTCCCTCGGGCATGGGTGTGTGTGTGTGTGTGTGTGTGTGTGTGTGTGTGTGTGTGTGTGTGTGTGTGTGTGTTTGTCCTTAGGATAATTTAGGTTAACTAGTGTGTAAGCTTAGGGACTGATGACCTTAGCAGTTAAGTCCCATAAGATTTCACACACATTTTCATATTTTTGAACTTGACAATTCACTAAATTGACTTTGGCGCATGAACGACATATTCAGGGCTGCAGAGTACGGATATGAATTTAACGACTGTGAGTGAATTCTTTCTGCGCTCAGGTAACGGGGGGGGGGGGGGGGGGGGAATTCGTCATCGCTGTGTTTGATCCCATTTACCCTGATTTATTTCATCACGTGTCTAACGACTTCAGTCTCACTAGACGTGAAAAGTGGATAAAGCGGAGGGAACGGTTAACTACGAGGGTAGACATTAAACAGTTTTGAAACAGGTTTCTAGAAACGCGGATGTTCAGTACGCGCCCACAAGGCAAGGAAAGATGGCAGACAATCAATGAAACTTACGCCCAAGTGATAGACCTGGACTGCAACGTATTGAAACACGCAACCAGAAATGATTTATTTACAGCGTCGAAGTCCAGAAGGAAAGAAACTAGCAGGAAGAAAAATATCTAAGAGTAGTTAAGATATCGCGAGGTTATAAAGATAGTGCGAAGGGGAAGGTGGAGAAGAAGCCTGTATTAGCTGCACGCCACAGCAGTTACGATGTTTGTGTTGCGTTACTGCTGTTGTAATAGTAGACCGTCCGCAGGCGCGCTTGTTAGCTAGCGTTCTTGCTAGAGGACAGAGCAAGAAAGCCGTGACGCGAGAACTCTTTACGTAACTGGCGCAATCGATAGCACGGCCCGCTGGACAGAAGCCGCCCCCGTGCTCAGCTGGCTCGTGCATAAAGCCGCCCATTCTGACGTTTCGCCCACTGCCCTCCTTGCTCCGCACAAGACTATTTTCCAGCTAGTCGGGGAAGAATCGCTCCCATCTGGCCCCATCTCACCTTGAGAAGGAAGTTAGCGCTCACACTTCAGGCATTTATTCTGCCTAGAAGAAATTGGCGCATTACCCGTCGACACTGCGAAACTAAATAAATTGCCTGCATGTGTATTCTAGGAACATTCGAAATACTTTGGAGAACACGGATCGCTATAAATTTTGCATGCTTATACTATTGACAAGTGTGTTCGGTATTTACATAGGAAGCTTCAGTTTATAAATTGTTTTGATCCTCATTGCAGAAAAATTGTTGAACGCATCTTCCGACGAGGCAGAGAGAATCCAATACTGACAGCCATTGACGAATTACAGAAATTGTTGGCACTGTTATTCTCCAATTATCGCTCTCCTGAAACGTTTCTGCTCTTTGACCGAACTTTCCTTTCTCTAGGTAGAGCGAGCGGGCTGTACGAGTAATGACTGGTCTAGACTCGGGACTTTGCACCAAAATACCAGACGATGAGGTGTTGGATAAGGAGAAAACACAATTGAGAATATATGAGGGGGAAACCGCAGAAACCTGGATCAGAATTTTTTAGTCGTGGGAGAATGTGTCGCATAGAAGTCAAAGCCTAGTTTATGCGCAAGTGTTTTTGTTGATGAGTATGGTTGATATGTGCGGTGTAGCAGCATGTGGAGCATGCTGCTCCAATATCTCCTTCATACTCCTTCCCACAGACTATTAGCGAAGCAATAACTTGAATACGCATAAAGTTACTTGCGTGTTAACGTCAAGTGGATATTCCCTTCAGTCCGCTTAGATGATAATTTGTTATGCGCTTTTCGTAAACCAGGCCAAGTAATTTACTTTTGTATTATTAACTAGCATCACTCGTGTATATTCGCAGATTTAGTTAACACTGGGAGCGGTGGCAGATGGAGGCGACAGTAAGAGGTAAATAATTATATGGTCGCTCCCATCAGCCACCGCGCCGCGTGTCAATTTAGTTACATTGTGGGAGGCATTAAAGTATTCCATACAGGACAGACATAGCGATCTACGGGGCGGCAGGTTTACTGTTTTTGGCAGGCAGTGGAACGTGTGTGAAACGCGTTGTGGAAACGTCTGTGCGGATGTTTCAACATGTGACATCCTGCACTTCTGCAACAGGGAACCTAATTTCAACTTCGCCAAGTCACCTGTTGCAAGAAATAAATCACGAAACACTTCTTTCACGAAGACGTAAGGCAGTAAGCACGCGATCTTTGATGTTCTGTAGCATGTAATCATTGAACATACTCGTGTGCACCAACAGACGAGATAGGATGTGGCAAATATGCTGGATGAGTGAGAACTTCGTCATGATGCGTGCCTGATACACAGAGATTTTACTCTCAGACATGAGGTGAATTATAGTGCAGCAGGCAACAAGTCAAAGAAAGCAATCAAAAGCCCCCCCCCGTCCCATCCCCCCAAGAAACATCTCAGAACTTAAATTTCACAGAAATACGGCTACGTGTAATAAAGGTATATCTCCCGATACTTTGATTACTTTCTAGTAACAGTATTTTGTATATATTTTATTTAAACTGAACGGTATTTCCCTTAAAAAAGGGTAAGACGACATTTATTTAACACTTACATCATTGCACCAAATCTCTCTGAATCATTATGAATTTGTTATGCTACTACAGTGTGTTTTAGATTGTCTAATCAGCATTTTAGCGTAAAAATTATTACTTTTTAAGCTATCGTTGTTTTCGGCAGCCAAAGCTGACTCAGCTCAGACAACAATCTTGAACGAAGCCGGAGTTGACAGGACATAGCGAATTAGAGGTGACGAGTGGGCTGGAGGGGGGTTGTCAGTTGAATGTCCTATTTCCCTCGCTCCTCGTTACTTTGTATCATCCCCACACATTCTTTGTCCACTATTTTACATTGTAGACAGTGGTCTTAAGCAGAGGTGGTAGTTATGGCCAATGTTCAATTATTCGTTCTATATGCACCTCTTCCCCATCTCCATGTAACCTTGATAATTTGTCGTCAGAGGGAAGTTTAAACAATTGTCCCAGTCGTTACTTTTGCATGAACACTCGAAACAGCAAGTAGTGGAGACAAAAAGAAAAGCGAATTAAACAGCGAAAAATTTGCCCGAAGAAATTTCGAACTATGCAGCCAGAATAATTTAACTTATTTTTATGTCTTAAGCCTTTATACAGTCGTCGTCACAATTAACATGCTTCTTACACACCTGTCGCGAATGAGTTGTTCCTCCGTCAGCAGCGTCAAGAAACAAAGGACAAGCGGTTGTGACTCAGGTTATCTCCGATTGTACTCAGGCCAGTATCGGATGTTGAGACAGCGTTAGAGCCATCGCCACCACTAGCTGTTATTTTTGCATTTGAACTAGAAGGGCTAGGGGTCACAGCAGTACCGGCGGTTGCTGGTAACATTTTCATACAGTGTTATGTACAAACCAGATTATTTATTTATTTGTTGTTTCCTTTTAGATGATATTCTGATTGTAAAACAAGCCATGTTCACATAAAGTTTATATATATAAACCTCCCCCGCAACTGCTCCCATGACGTTTTACTACATATAGATTAGCACTATTAGTGTACAGGAGTTGCTGTTCAGGTTGCATCATAAAATCCAATACCGCCTAGTATTACTGGGAAAATTATAAAATAATTTCTCGGTTTTCCACATAATGTGAGCATCCCTTACTGGCCAAAAGTCTTAAGATACCTTAAGCTTTTCGACATGTGGTAGTACGCAAAAGACGAATATTTAGTTGAATACTTAATAATGGAAAGCTATAATGTATCTTTTTAATGGATTGACACTACTTGTTTATCGACATTGTAGGTATCTTGGACACAGTTGCACATATTATTGTTTGTATTCAAACTATACGTAAAAAATATCATGTGTGTATAAAATGTGGACAGGGCTCTACTTCCGCCATCAGCACCAATGCCATTAATCATAGTTAGTTCAGTAATGTCGTTAAGCATAGTTGAGACGAAACCGTGCTTTATCAGCTACGAAGACGTTCACATTTCACAGAAATCAGAGCTCTCGAAAAGCTAACTACTTTGATTTGTAAGTTTAGAAAGCATAGTTAAATGATATCAGAAGTAGTAAATTTGCTTTGACAGGGAGAGAAGCAGCAGTGGCCGCAGTGTGAGATGATTGTTTAATGATGGGTAATATCAATTGAAACTAGATTACTAAAATTTTAGTATACAAGGTGGGTACGATAGTGAAGGAACTGTTTGCTATGAACGTGTGTGCTGCTGATGAAGCAGATGTCTCTATCTGCCAATTTTAAGTTTACTCACCCTTATTATTTAATGTCTCATGGCAGCTCAGTATAGTTTGACGTGTTGTCATTCCTGGAATTATCAGGCTATCACGAATAAAGTGACTTAATTGTAAAAAAATAACCAGGGAACTGTCACCAACACGTGTGAACTTTGTCCACAAATACAGCTTATTCGTTAGTTTCTTTTATTGACACTTAGTGAACGATGGTATTTTGCCTTTGGGTTGTGATTATATTTAATTGCTCTTTCTTTTATTGTTTCTGAAGTACTACTTTTCTTAGGAGGTTCGGAATCTATTAATAAGAATTTTCATATAATAAGATAGCACAGTAAATACTAGGAGTCTTGTTTACTACAAACGTGACGGAACTCTCGTCGCACTCCAGAAGGCGGTGTTGTTTACGACTTCACACGCAACGGTAAGGAGAGATGGGCTACAGTGGTGTGGCAGCTGTCGTCGGAGGAAAGCTGGAAAGGAGCAGAAATGATCAGCGAAAAAGGAACACAGTAAACAACCGAATTACTTGTATGTATTTCTACAAACGTACGAAGACTCGAGCAAAGAGTGCAGCGAGAAACAGTCCGGCTATTAAAACAGCAACAACGATGGTGAAAGGACCGCGACTACGCGGCGTCTACTTAGCTTCCTGTAGCGATGTGGCTCCGAGCGGGAGGGGGGCCGCTTCGCTGCCTTGGTCACCCTTTCATTGCGGAGGCAAAAGGCGCTCGATGTACATAGCTGTTCGAGGTGTGGCGTGCGTTTGGTCTGCCAGATCCTGCGCGACGCTATTGGCGTCGGACAGTAACTAGCAACTCCGTTGCTATGATGCCCGTAGAGTGGTATCGATAACTGATAACAGGTGGGAAGTTCTTACTGAAGTTGCAACTCGTGACTCTCCCTGCTGCTCAGATATTTTTGAACTGAAGGATAACTGAAACATCGAACTAATACTAACAAAGGTTCCAGCCGCATAACCCGGGCGGTCGAAGGCCTGATATCGTTTCGAGCAGCCTTAGAAATTTTTCCATCCCGCTCGATACGAAGAATGCAGGAAATTCGTACTTCGCTATCCTCCACACGGCCCCCTAAGGAATAGATAGTGACTCAAAGTAATATTTGACGATAAATCGAAACTGGGATATATCAAGCCATAAACTTAAAAAAAAATGTCGAGTAATCGACAGTAATGGTGGTGAGCTCCGGACCGAATTACCTGAAGACGTACAGAAACAGGCCCTTATTTGTTGAACTCCATACAGGTGATTTAGCTGACCCTGCCGACGTTGTTTTATGCAACTCTCACGACGTCTCAGGAAGGGTATCCAGGCAGGCTACAGCCACGTGTCGATAGAAGTTCCTTGGGCCACTGTCGGTGAACAGAGTCGTACTGTAAAAACTACAAGTGAGGATTGGCCATGAGTTGCATAGTATTTTTGGACCAACATATCGCTTACTTATCCCATATTTATCAAGTGTTTCCAATTTTTCTTTGTGTAATTAGCGGTGTAGTTGCACAGGTGTCGGATGTCTAAAGTTTTTTCCGTTCACAGTACTTAATCTTTCGTAAATGGTTTAGAAATGTTGCTTTATAAAGTGTGTTTCACCGTCGGAAACAATGAAATTGACTGGAGGTTACGAAATGGAAGTGTGAAAGTAATAACTTTCCAGTATGTAACCCAATGAAAAGATTAATATATTGACTCACCGCGTTAATTTGCTGAGGTAGTTCCATAAACAAAATTTGCGCAATAGGTCTAAGAGGTCTTTGTATACTTTACTAGTAACTCGGCGACATTTTGATTAGTGTATCACGTCTCGAGAGCGAACTGGGCAACGACATCGTTCTGTCATGTGGGGTTGCAGGAAGCAACATTGTTAGGGGCAGCTGAGTCAAGCTGTATATTCGAAGACGTCTTTAGAGTCGACTACCTAGCGAATGCTCGAGTGAAAATCACTCATATGAGCTATGAACACTACTTCCCTGTCGTTGCTACTGTGAAACTCATCTCATTCTACTGAATAAGTGGTCATAGCTCTGAAGGTATGTATTTTAGAGCTTTCTGCTACGAATGATCGTTCCTGTCATACCCCTAAATACCGACATTCGTCTTGGGACACTCTGTGTACAAGTAAGTCATATGTGAAGTGGCTATGGTTACCCGCTCTGATTAAAGAAGGAAGAAGATGAAGGTTTAACATTCCGGCGAAATCGAAGTCATCAGAGACGGAGCACAAGCTTGGGATGATTAAAGGATGGGGAACGAAATCGGATGCGCGCTTTCTAAGGAACCATCCCGGCCTTTGCCTGGAGTGATTTAGGAAAATCACAAAAAACCTAAATCTGGATGCCTGGACGCAGACTCCAACCGTCATCCTCCCGAATGAGAGTCCTGTGCGCTAACCACTGCGCGAGATTTCTCAGTCTCTGGTTTCAGTCCTTAATCCAATTTGTATACGAAAACGTAAGATAACATTTCATTGCATTTCCTGTACACAAGTATAATTCAAGATAGAACTAATTTTGTTATACAGGTTGGGTCAGCTGCCTCTATCGATGTCGTGTTATGCAACGTGCAATGTTATATCTGACCATGCGCGAGATTTTCATATTCTCTCGCTCGTGCAAACTATTTGTTCTACAGAATAAAAACATTGGCGACTGCACGAATTGTTTCACACATTCGAGCTTTTTTGGTCTTCACTGACTGGCCCTATTAAGCCACCGGCTGAGTCGAACACATACAAATTGTAAAAGTGGCGTTTGTGTAAATTTTACGTAACTATTTTGCTACTTTTAACAGCCCTTGTGGCTACGAAACTACCTTCCTTGTAAGGGTTAAGTCTGGATCGAATTGTCAACTTATCAGCTTCAGCGCAACGTTTACAAGTTCATTACCCTCGCGGACAGGTTTAAATTAATGATAAAGAAGTAGCTGACTAAGTTGGTGACGTAATTGCCCAGGCAATAGAGACGAAAAGAAGTCGAATATCGGAAATACTTCGTGTAGTTGGAAATTTTTGTGCAGTGGTAGGAGGGAGTGTCGTGAATAACATAATAGAAATCCGGACTTGAGAGAGGAGTACTGGGGTGGAGTGCGTTTGAAGGTTAGTTTTGTATGTTTTTCTTTAATAACTCTAAAAGCGTGACCTCCCACGAAAATGCACCCCGGTACAGAATTTAACTGCATTAAATCCCCTACAAAACTGTCACGTTCATTTTTCTCTAGGGTTAATAGTGGGCCCAAAGCGAACAAGAGAATATGAAAATATCTCGCGTAGTTTATGAAGACCGGAATAACATTGCGGGTTACATAAACCTGCAGCGGTAGGGGCAATGGATTCAATCTGTATACATCGGACATTATTGTGGCTTTTTACAGAGTACTATACAGTGTCCTCCAGAAACGCATGCATATCTGAAAGAAAAGACACGGCTATGATTTACAGCTATACGAAATGGAAGAAATGTATCCGGAATTGTGAATACGATTAGACTTCAACTGCAAATTTGCTAGTAATAGATGGAAATTTGCCGCTTATCGCGAGCTGTCGCCTTAATCGCTCGGCTACCCGAGCACGTTGACGGGACCGATTCAGACCTCCATCCGTCACTGAGTGTCCGTACTCGCACAGTTGCTGTGATTCTTGCACGGCTTTATTATAACTATGCATACATGTCTGCATGCTGTTGCTGAAGGATATTGCGTAGTACACCGTAAAACACACATTGAAAATAGTATTACACGCCTAGATAGGCTGCGACAATAATAAGTCTCCGTGTGCGGGAATCACAGCAACTGAGCGAGTGTAGGACGTGGACACACTGTGACGTATGGAGGTGTGGGTCGGTCCTGTAATCGCGCTCGTATAACCGAAGCACATACGGCGACCGCTCGCGTAAAGTGGGAATTCCGGGTTTCGAGGCCCGATCCGGCACAAATTTTCATTTGTCATTATTAAATTTGCAGCTGAAGCCTAATCATATTCGCAATTCTGAATGTTTCTTCCAATAATTTGCAATTTTAATAGTGTTGTTGCTATTTAGAAATGATATTTACGTAAACGCTAATTCTGGATGAGGCCAAACCACTTTCTTTCGATGCCTGTTGTACACTACAAAGTAAAGCATTTTAACGCTTTTATATGCGGTTCATATCAGCGCGACCCAGGGCTGACGATATTGTGAGGAAACGTGTTAGCTTCGTTGGGTGATGGTTGGGGGGTAGGTGGAGGTTCGGCCCCTGAAGCGGGTGCCGCGCGGAGGACACGTGCGGTGCGGGCGGCAGGTGCTGGGAGTCGAACCTGCGGCCGCCCGTATTGATCGCGCTGGCCGGCGGCCGGCTGGTGCGCAGGCGCACGCCGCCAGCCCTATATTTAGCGAGCGGCGGGCCCGGCGGCCCACTTGACCCTTGAGCGGGCGCGCGATCCAGTCGGCCAGCTGCTGCCGCGCCGGCTACGCCAGGCAGGGACAGCGGCGTCACCAGGCGTGAAGGCGGATCGGGCTGGCTGCGTCCAGCAACTCACGAGGCAGGCAGCTGGAAAGAAAACGGCGATACTCCCACAAACAAAGTCCCAATATTCGTTGTGAAACTGTATACATTTGATACGGACACAGTTGGAGGCATTAGTCTAGTATATGCAGTCAGACTTAAAGGAGTTGGCGTTTGACATCTAGCCGGTTGGCCTGCTCCCGCCAGCAATTCTTCGTTGGGAATGTGGCATTTTTACTGCCACTGTGTCGCCTCTTTGGTTTTCTCAAGCATTGTGCGTAACAGTACGAATCTTTTCCGGAAGTGAAAATTTAAGCTGTTTATAGTAAAACCCTAACTGCCATCCTAATCAAGATGAAAAACAGATATTTGACACATATAGAAATAAAACACATGTAATTTTTTTGCGTGATTATTGTCTGAGATGGAGACTGTAAGCTTCTCATTTGATAAAAGTTAAATTACGCCAACTGCATAGAAAAAAAGCCATTCTCAAAGTGTAAACGGAGAAAAGGCAATGCATTAAGGAACACTGAAAATATTCATTGCCGAGAAGTTTTAATAATGCAAGGAAAAAAATATTTCAGTAAGTTTTCGAAATATGACGTAACAGGAGACTTCCTGAAACATTATAACTGTGTGCCGGACCGAAAGTTTAACTTCGAATGTTTGCCTTTCGCAGGTAAGCACACCACTGCTTCAGCAGAAGGCAAAGGTCCCATGTTCTACTCCCGGTCCGACATACAGTTTTAATCTGCCAGGAAGTTTCAAATCGGCGCACGCCCCTCTGAAGAGTGAAAATTAATTCTGCATGCCGTAGGCGAGAAAAAGCGGTCGCTTTTTTAAAAAGAAAATGCATTACTCTGGCCATAATGAAAAGTATGTCAACTGAAGACATAGTCTGTATATGAGACCGCGATCATTTTATTTTGAGTACTTTTATTTGCACAAATCTGTCTTGATCACATGGATTTCTTAACACTTTATGACCGGTTTCGGCTTATCGCCATCTTCAGATATGTTGTGAATATAAATATTGTAACAATATAAATATAGTGTAACAATATTTATATTTACAACAGATCTGAAGATGGCGATAAGCCGAAACCGGTAATAAAGTGTAAAGAAATCTGTGATCAAGACGGACTTGTGAAAATAAAAGTGCTGAAAAGTATGTCTTTTTCACTCCCTTAGACACACTTTAGAGCAGGTATTCCAAACTTTTCCTTCGCAGGCACACTTAGAGACTCCTGATACTTTCGTGTAACACCTTGTTTATTATGAAAGTTAATAAAAATTTTTAAGAAGTATTAGAAACTTCTATTATTCAATAAGGTCAGTTTTAAAACGTAACTAATAATGCATAAATGCTAATTTAAAAAAAAATAGCATCGTCGAAATGTCGGAAATAACGCCATGTTATTAAGTTTTTCGCGGAGCACTTGTATCTCGCGCAACACCGGTGATGGGGGGAACGCAGTTTGAGAACCGATATTATAGAGGTTTACAGAGCATGAATTTCAGACTACTTACGCCGTTATAGTAACAGATAGAAACTTTGAAACAAATTTCCATCGCCGCGAAGAGCGAAACAAAGAAATGACAGCTACTTTAAATCAGGCTTTAGCAACATACTAAATAGTAAGCGCCGGGATTAAAAACACTGACCGTTAATGAACACACGACTCAAAACCAGGGTGTATTCCACTTACTTCTGCGACGTTATTTGCACTGATTTCCTCCACGTTTACCGATTTCTACCTTTGTAAAAGTTATGAGGCTGCTTTCACAACACCATATGCGACACCAGCCATGTACGTAGGTATACCGTCATGTCGAGAAGTCATCGATGTACTCTGTATACTCCCAAGTAGACTGCTCGCAGAACCAAGGCTTTCATTCAGAATTAAGTTAAAAACGGTTCTCATCGCCCTGTTCTGACAAAGGTTCTTGGGAGGTTTCTCTTTATCGTAAGGCAGATGCTGGTATTGGAAACCCACTCCCAGATATGCTATATTCTGACTCCGTTAGTACTTGAACAATTAAGTGTATGCAGAGCATGAGAAGTATTGTGGAAACGTACCATGTAAAAAGTGTTGAAATATCAGCAGCTCATACTATTCTTTTGCTCCATACAACGCAGAAACAGGCTTCAAGCTGCCTGTATTAATTTGAGAGGCACGTTAATTTCACTAGAATCAGATGAGATTCGAACTGCAATCCTTAGATCACCAGCGAGAAATTAACTGGCACATCACTCAAATGTGTGTGTTGTACTTGGCGTAAGTTAGATTAAGTAGTGTGTAAGCCTAGGGACCGATTACCTCAACAGTTTGGTCCCATAGGAACTTACCACAAATTTCCAAATTTACCCCTCCCCATGCTGAAACGTTGATTGAATAATTAATCCAGAGATTTTGTTTTATGATTCATAATGTGTATATAATCACCATTTGTCACACATACAGCCCTAAAACGTACTGCTCTGTAGAATCTGTGGACGAGCTAGATAAAGAAACATAACATATTAACTACTCGGTGAAAATGAATCAGTGTGGGAGCATGTTGCCAGAGATCTTGCAGTCGTGTACACTTCACTACAACATGACGCAGAACAGCATTTGGATGACTTAATGCTGGGAGGAATCCTCGGCAAAATTGAAGACTGACGTGTGACTACTGTAACTCAAGAGTTTGGTATTGTTCACAGCATTATTTCATATGCTCCGAACCACAGGCACTGCTGCCCGAAGGAGAGTAGGTGGTCGATCACGCTAAGACAGCAGCGGATGACTGCTACATTGTGCAACCAAGAAGGGACCCGTGTCACAGCGGGCGCTATTGCAACCACATCTAACCAGACTGCGAGGGACGCAATATTACGCTCCACAGTGGCAAGGCGACTGCGTGGATGTGGTCTCTTTCCATTGTCACCCGCACATTGTCTGCACCGTTTGCGATGATGCTTAGAACATGAGTGGACCAGTGGCATGTAGATTCGCATGTCTCTTCTCGGATAAGATCAAATTTAGTATGGTTGGTGATTCTGGACGTACCCTCATGTAGCGAGAGGTGGGAACGCGTAATGAAGCCAGTAACACAGTCGCGCATGAACGTTTTGTGGTTCAGGTGTTACGATGTGAGGATGCTTAATATTGTATGGGTTTGTTGACCCGCACATCTTTGAACATGGTGTACTCAGAGGTCCATCTTATTGTGACACTGTATCGCTTTCCTTTGTGCTTTTTCTGGATGACAATGCACAAGCGCTTCGAACAGCGTAGGTGGGAGGATATTTTGAAGCTAGATGACTTTCTACGATTGGGCTAGCTTGCCCGTTCTTCGGGCTTAAATTCCACCGCGCATGTGTGGGATGCTTTGGGAAGCGTATTGCACATGCGCCGACTGTCCAGCACTTGTCAACCGCACACGAACCTCGAGGCCAACAAGGGAGCACGTTGCAGAGCATCTTCTGCCGCCGGTCGTGATCATCTTCTGCCGCCGGTCGTGATCATCTTCTGCCGCCGGTCGTGATCATATCCCCCCTCTTAAGAAGCACGCCCTGTCTTCTGCAGTGTCCACGGGGCCATCATAAAACGCAATTACTTACCAATTACTTGTTGCCTTTGAATAAGTGTCATTTCTGTTAGTCTCATTGGGTATTTCGCTGCTACCTTCTGTACTGTACTGTACTGTAGCGCACAATTGATAGGGGTGTCTCTGCTGATGCGAACTGTATTAACACTCGCTTCCCATTAATTGCGATCACGTACCAAATTTTTCATTGCCATTTATCAAGGACACTTCTGGACTGCATTGTAAATCCACTAATCGTCTTCACAATAACACTATCGCTCTTGCAAGAGTTTCCTTTCGTGTAGTGTTCCCGTAAGATTTTAATTAACGTCATGTGGGTTATGCGACGAGTGTGCCAGATACATACTATACTATCATCGGCTCATAAGCAGAGCCACTAAGTAATATGTATCTGGCACACACGTTCCGGTAATAGCCATTGTCGTGACGCATTTGACTGAACTCGTTTCCACAAAGTGTTTCCGTTGTATGTAGCAGCTGGCAGCGCAGACGCTGATGCCAGTATCTCTTAATTTGAGTCCGTTTGACTGTATGGATATCTGTGATGAGATGGTCCTGGAATATACGAGTATTCCATTCGTACAAACAAAACCATGTGATACGGTGCGAGAATTAAAAGGCATTGAATCTCTCGCGCTGGCTGGAGCGGCCGAGCGGTTCTAGGCGCTACAGTCTGGAACCGCGCGACCGCTACGGTCGCAGGTTCGAATCCTGCCTCGGGCATGGATGTGTGTGATGTCCTTAGGTTAGTTAGGTTTAAGTAGTTCTAAGTTCTAGGGGACTGATGACCTCAGAAGTTAAGTCGCCATTTGAACCATTTTTGAACACACACACATACACACACACACACACACACACACACACACACAAAATATCCGTCTGGCCAATTTTCTATAAATCAATGAGATTGCGTAAATATCAATTGATAAAAAAGGCGAGTGAGTGTACAAGTCATGGGAAGGGAAAATGGTAAGAGTCGGTCGTCGCGCTGCTGAAGCCTAAGCAGTGTGTTTGTCTCTGTACATTCTTCATAGAAATGGGTTCATGAGGCCCCACGTTCAAATTGGCGCTGATATGACTCAAAGGTTGACCGTCGCTCGCCCAGTAAGGCAATGGGGAGGCAACGTGATGTCCGTTACGGCGGTTTACTTGTGAGGAAATACTGTATGTCATACTAAAGATTCACTCTAGACAAAGTTAACCTTGGAATCCCGAATTCGCGTGTAATCGGATATGCTATGGCACCTGAGTCTTCTACCGATTACCATCCCACTATTAAAGTCGGACACACACACACACACACACACACACACACACACACACACACACACACGCGCGCGCGCACGCGCGCGCGCGCGCGCGCGCGCGCGCGCGCATATATTACTTAGCTTAGCGCGCGCGCGCTACGTGACACATCTACCAACAGTGTTCTGGCGTCGGCAGGTCTTCAAGTAAGATGCATTAATAATTGCCTCATTTCAGTAGGGAGACCTCCAGAAGCTCCTGATAAATTTTTCATTGGATAGTTCATACTACACAGTTACGTGTTCCCCAGTTACAGTGGATGCATGAAACTATGGAAACACCAAAAACACACATCATTACCATGACTAATATGGTATAGGAAAATCGTTGTTATTCAAAATAGTTTAGTCGTCTCGGAATGGATAACTACAGGCCTTGCACGGTTTTCAAAGGAATCTTACATCATTCTTCCTGCACTAGTGGCAGTAGACCAAAGAGGCTCCATAATACTGAGATCTGGTGACTGGTGGCCAGGGGAGATGACAGTTCATCCTCGTGCTCACAAAACCAGTCCTGGACGATGCAAGCTGTGTGAATATGGCCCTGTCCTCTTGGAACACAGAATCGCCATTGGGAAAACATTGTACCATGGGATGGACTTGATCATCCAAAACGCCCATATAATCCTTGGCAGTAATGAGACCCTGCAGAATAAACTTGGGGCCCGTGGATTACTAAGATATGGCCACCGTACTCGTCATCGGATCCCTTCCATCGGCCAGAAGTTGCAAACAGTGTGAAACTAAGACACATCCGACCAAATGACGGTCTTCCATTTTTTCCGTTTTACGGCTCCGGCACCAGGCTCCCTGTTACGAGCGTGAGTGAGTGGTTTTGGAATTACAGTTCGCCCTGCGGTTCTCTACTTAGAGGGAGCTCCCTTCGTGTTGTTTTCGTGCTGATAGGATTCGCGAATAAGACATTCAGTTCTACAGTATTTTTGCAGCTGTGTACCCCTTATTTTTCGTCACAATCCTCTTCAACAACCGTCTGTCACGATCAATCAACATACACTTTCGTCCACGTTGCGACTTAGCAGATGATGTCTTTCAGCTTACCCCGTACGCGTTATAAATCTTCGACACTGTGCCTCTTGAAACACCCAACACTTCGATTCACTTGGTTACGGAAGCACCCACCAAACGAGCACCAACAATTTGCCCACGTTCGAATTCACTTACCTCTGACCACGACTGACACTAGAAACGTATTGAGGTCATTGCACAGGCGCTGACCAAATACAGCAGTACAGCGTGTAGGCTCGGATGGCAGCACCACCAACATTACTATTAATGTCAGCAGTTTCAGTATCAAGTTTGTATTTTTTTCACACGCTCCAAAAGAAATAGTCAAAATTTGAGCAGTTTCACCTGCAACTTCACCCAAATGTAATGATTTAACATGTATTCCCTCCTCCGGCCGGACATGCCTTACAAGAATTGGAATATGTTTTACTTTTGTTTGAGCTACGGATCGTTGCTGTTAAATAATTAATATTTTCCAAAGAACGCGTCACATTATCAAATATAAATGGCGAAATAGTGTTTCTAGCCACTTTAACAGTACATCCTAGATCACCATTCCCATCCTTAGCTTTAAGCAACATCTATGTTTGGTGAAGCGGTCTTATTAAAAGCTCTCCATTGTTTATATGTTTTCATTTGCCTTTAATATCACCCTTTCCTGTAAGTGCAACAGAAAATTCTCCAATACATAGCGTGCAATAAAAACGTTCATTGTTAATGTGATTAAACAATTTCAAAAATTTGTATTCCTGTTGTCGGTTAAAATGGGACACACATTTTCTTTTGCCATTGTTAAACGAGGAGATCAAAAACGAATAGAGTTAAAATTATCAAAAAACGTGGAGATGAGTTACGTCACACACGAAAACAACGCAACGCATTGCCCCTATCGTTTTGCCAAATGACTAATAAGTGAAAAGTTGTGGCAGAACCGATAGCCACGCATCCCCATCGACCTGATGTCGAAGATACAGGTCTAAATTTAAAAAAAAGAATCTCTTTGACAGTCATAAAATTCTGAAACTCTGGGCATTTTTGCAACCCCGGACATTACACTAGACCACTAAAAACCCAGCACTGTCCGGGCTATTGCCGAACGTTATGGTAAGCCTATTGTTACGTCCATCTGGAAGAAAGTAGAACGCCTCTGGGGCGCAAGGTGTCAAGTGTTGAGTGAGGTGAGGTGAGGTGCGGCTCACTGGGCAGAAGCTGCCCTGTCCTACAGACGCGACGTGACGTGGGCCCGCGCGGCCGTTATAACGGTCTCCCGCCCCGCCCCACTTCACCGTTACTCTTCCAGCACCCGCACGCTGCATTTTTCGCAATATCTCTCTCTCTCTCTCTCTCTCTCTCTCTCTCTCTCTCTCTCTCTGCATTGGACGCGGGTGGCTTGGGATTGAGCGCATGTAGCTGTCCCCCTTCTATCACTCCGGATGTCGCCCCTTTTGAAATCCCAGCGTTCCACTTCTTGTTTAAAAATAATAAAAGAATTGCAGGCGTAGTAGAAAAGTCAAAGAATATAGCTCTCTAAGTATTGCTACCTTTCTTGGCGAAAAGCTATATATGTACATTATATGTGACATGACCAAGCATTAGCAAGTTTCTGGGTCGGAGTGCGAAAATAATGCATAACACTCAGTTGCTCTAAGCAGTCTTGATGTTCTCCCCAGCTGGAAGAAGCGTGTTCTAAAGTGGTAAGGTTCTAAAATGCCTGCATAGAGAACAATGAAATGGATCACGAGCTGTTCGCTGTGGCAGCACTAGTGGTCTAAATTTCCTTAAGAGCCAGAGTAGTCTAGCAAGCTTGTTTTTCTCAAATGTTCATTTAAAATGTTTGCAGTAGTCCCACATTTTCCGTAAACGGGTGGTGACGTATTATCTCAGTTTAGTTTTCTGTCGGTTACCACCTTCGTTCATTAGAAACGAAGCGAAACTAGTCAGCAATGATGACTTCTTCATTGCGACGAGGACAAGTGCTTTGGATCATTGTATCTGAGAGCTGCTGTTACGAAGTCAATTGAAATACATGATTTGTGTGTGTGTGTGGGGGGGGGGGGGGGGGGGCGGGCGGGCATCTTCGTCAACCGTTGACTGATGCCTATATTAATAGAATTCTTTTGTTTCAGGTACGTGAGGTCATTGACAGCGATCGTAGCAGTAAGTAGGCAGTAACTTTACACTTACTTCCATATTGCAATTTTGTCATATGATGACATATTGGAGACCGTGGCTGTTTTTGAAGACAAATGTTGATCGTGTTAGGACAGCAACCAGCCACAAATTTACTTTGAGTTCCTTTATTCAAAGGAAACCGTTACCGGTTTCGAATCGTTGCGATTCATCATCAGACGGTTTACACGCTTTCTTTCTACATTATGTAGAAAGAAAGCGTGTAAACCGTCTGATGATGAATCGCAACGATTCGAAACCGGTAACGGTTTCCTTTGAATAAAGGAACTCAAAGTAAATTTGTGGCTGGTTGCTGTCCTAACACGATCAACATTACTTCCATATTCCTTATCTGTACAGGGCTTAAAGAACGGGATGAAATAGACGCCAGTACTCACAGTACATAACAGGTACAAGTACGGTGGTAGCCCACGATTGAGGAATAGTTTCTGGTTTGTGAGCCATAACCTTTTTTTTTAAAAAAAAAAAAAAACACCGGTTTCAGCTCATGTGACTCAGACGTGTAAGAAAAGACCTGGCTTAGGCGCGGATTTAGGGTTCGGTTGTGCGGTTGGATGTCAGTTTCTCTCTCTTCTCTACCAACAAGCCGCCCCCCACCCCTTCCCGCCTCCTGCCGAAATAAACCTTGTCTCCATTTTCAATTTTAACGTCAATTGTCAATTACAATGAAATATATGAAATCTTTTAATACAAGAATAAAAATTTTCCTCCAGTGACTAATACATGCTTTAGTTGATCCCCATGAGAGATTCGAATAAAGAGCTCGGCAACAATTTCATACAGGTGACCTGGTACGTAGCATTTGTGTTGGTATTTCTAGTAATGGAAAATTTGTTTGTATGCATGCATGGTGATGTGGAAAATAAGATTAAGTTTTGGAAACTTGTAGCTAATGAAAAACGTAGAGAGTAACACTTACGCGTCTTATTCGTTAAGTGCTGGACTACGGGCCTAAAGAACAAAGGTTGATCCTCGGCCAGTCGTAGGATTTTTAAGTACTTCACCTCCTCCTGTCTGGCAGTGTGTGTTAACATGAAAAATCCTGAGTTGGACAGTGGGGGAAAATGCCGAGTGACACCATATCAACGTTGAACTTTAGGTCCCCCTACAAATTGCAGAAGCTGCAGGAAGTCACCTATGACCAAGCCTAGTAAATACCTAGTGGTCAACACAACATTCGGGTTAATGAAAGTTGTACCTTTTAACGCATTAAAATTGTGGTTTCTTACAGTACGTGATACAGTATATACCTTCACTAAAACAAAATAGTAGTAAAACAGTATTGGTATTATGGGAACTAATTGTAACGTTCAGTATACCACCACTGCCAGTTCCTACGTCACGTGTCAATATGAGAACCAGAGAAAGATCCACGACAGTTGATTCCATTGCTAGGCTCGCTGTAATGTCTAATCGAAGTTCAGCATTCTACTGTGATAAAGAGGATCTCCTCCCACCGCTCGTATTCCAAGCGATCGTTACTTATTCCGTGAGTTGGTCACGATTAGTAACGCCTCACTTTTCTTTTCAATGATAATTTGGCTTCCATTCGCAGCAGGAATATGTAAATCTCAGAGTATTACATTGGCCTGTGACCGATCCCTTTCGGAAATGCGAGTGACGGCAAATCATCGCTTCGGGTCGAGTTCTGCGTGAAGTGTTTATTCTTTGATACGGGCTCAGCGCGAGACCCTGGATATCTGAAAGACGACGCAGCTGCAGAGAAACTACTACTCCCGGATGAGTTTGCAATTCGCGGTGTTGCGGGAGAGATGTAAGCCGTGGATCAGATGAGGGCTGCGCTTCCTGCCTCGTGAAACTTTCCAGCCAGAGGAACTGTTGACGAAACTCCAGCGCCACCGCCGGCCACTGCTTCTGTAATACTCTTCACACGAAACTGTATGGACCTCGCGCTAGAGTTTACCACATAATTCCAATGCAGTGAACGTCGAAACGAGGCTGTTAGCAGACAATGCCGTCATCTATAGGACGGCAACGCGAAGAGTCCGTAGCTAAAGACTTGTCCTAAATAAATGTAACGTAGGCCTGTGGCAAATAAATGGGAGTATAGGTCCGCAACTGGTTCAACTCATCCACAAAAGTGGCTAAAAAACAATTTTTAAAATACATGTCACTCTTGCAATTCACAATTAAGTGCCTGGCAGATGGTTCCTCGAACTACCTTCAAGCTACTTCTCTTATCGCTCCACTCTCGAACAGCGCGCGGGAAAAACGGATAATTAAATTTTTCCCTCAGAGTTCCGATTTCTCTTATTGTGCTATTACGACCATGCTTCCCTATGCACATGGGCGCCAACAAACTAATTTTCGCACTTAAAGGAGAAAATTGGAGATAAAATTTTGTGGAAATTGAGTTTTTCTCTGCTATGCCAGAATTTCAATTTGTGCCCCACTTGTCGCCCGTGGAACGTCAAGGTGATATTAGAATTCCTACTATGTACGGGTCGACATGCAGTATCAACAGTGCTGGTCGCGTCATTAATCGTACACGAAGGGTAGCAATGTCGTTGACCGGTGTTATGTACACGCTATCCTTGACGTAACCCCACACACCCAACTCTCTGGAAATGTCGTTAAATACCTCCAGCACTTTCAGACACCAATGTGGGAGTGTAGCGCCTGTATAGTTTTCTCTGCGAAGAGAAGTGGGCCTGTCATCATATCACAGCATTATGCCTCACCAAACATTAAGCTTCAATCTATGAAGGATATGTACACCTGTGTTGTGTGGGTTATCGGACCGCAAGATCTAATGTGACGATTCACAGGTCCAGACGTCGAACGTTGCTTGATCTGAAAACAGGCACTTGTTCTGATACTTACCGTCTGTATATATGGAGGGCAGTGTGGAACACAAGATTGCATACCGTAGAGGATGATGGCTTGCCTGCAGAGCTTGACCAATTGCACTTTGTACGCAGGAAGGCAAAACCGCTTACGTAACACTTCATAGATAGTTGATCTTGCTACCTTCATTTCGCGTGGTGCTTGACGTATTGACTTTTGGGGACTAAGTTTCAGCTCGCACTGTGTGCAGGTGCACGACACACAGGAGGATATCCACTTTGAGGAAGATCTTTGAACAGCCTGTCTCTTTAGAAGTTTTTGAACCTCATTATGCATGACTTAGCCGATGGTTTCCTCACTTATTTATATGGGTAATTCTGCAGTACCGTTGTCACAGATTTGGATGTTGCATACCAGGTGATACATTGAGATTACCTCTAGTCTGTCGCCATTCTGATGCAATCAGAGCCAAAACTGCAAGAAGGATAAAGGGAAAAACTTCAGGGAACTGCTGAACGTCCGACGCTTTCATATAATCGATTCGCCTCGGTGGGCAATGAATCCACCACCTTCAGTGCGGGTGCACATTTACGTTCGACCTCCAGCGGAAATCGAAATTCCCGAGCGTGGACGACACGGGTGGGGAGTACGAATAGGTGGTGCTCGTTGGGAGCTTGGGTCGGCCGTGTGGCGTACCGAGACAGTCCGCACATTTTCAATAAACTCTGTGGGCGGCAGGTGGTTAACATATCTGCCTAGTAAGCAGGACATCCCGGGTTGGAATCCTGGTGCAGCACACATTTTCAATCGTCGCCGCTATTCCGCATAAAATTGCGAGGCAGCGTGCATGCCCTATAGAAAACGCCACGCCTTCATGTAATATTGTTTTACAACTAATTTTCTCTCTCTGTAATAGTTTTCAAATTACGATTTTTGGAAATGAATCAGCAGACACCCTGTAGTACATTTCATGACAATTTCAAGTTTGTTGCATGCCACCTTCGCTATATTGTAATTTTAACGGCCAGCAGTGTGCTTACTGATGAGTATCATCACAGAGCCCAAATTATGTGTGCGACTTCAAGGAGCGAATCAAACAATAGTGTGTTTTAACTACCCAGGAAGGCTGCACGATCTACTTGTTCTTAGCGCGGCATAGATCTGCTGCTGACGTAAAAGGAGTAGGTCGTAAACAAGCGTGTATTATGTGAGGGCAGATGCTGTACGGTGGGCTGTTCATGTTTGTTACTGTGCAGTCTGCAGTACCATGTACGGGACTGCTATTAAGACGCAAAGGTACTTGGATCAACAAGCTGCAAATGGGGGAAATAAACTATACAGGTCACCACTCGGTCTATAAAAGCTATGTAAACTCAGCACTCGGTAAGATAGTACTGTTCCGAAGGACAAGATCGGACCCATCTATATTGAAACCATGAGCAGCATCTTACAGCTTTCTGGTAGACAGCATAGCAATGCGGAGACAAGTGTTTGCCTCCGTCATGGGTAACGGTCACTCTTGGGGAGAAAGCGGAACGCTGCCATCTCGACAGTTCGGGTGTCTCTCTGAGACTACCATAGCTGCCCTCTAATTCGGTCTTCCCAGATGCCTTTAAGAATAATTGGAGTAAATTATTTAAGAAGACGACAGCAAGAAAAATGACACCGTAACACTGAATAATCAGTCTTCAATATTAAGCGCGAAAGCAATACGGAGATGCTCATCAGACTACAGTGGCAGACAAAAGGAGGCATTGCGCGTCACCGTGTGGTTTACAGTTAAGATTCCGAGAGTGTATGTCACAATTAGTCGGACAGCTTTCTTTCTCTTATATCTCGCGAAGTGGCCACGACAGGAAAAGCATATATATTAGAGCGCGCTTGGACGCTTCCCAAAAGTGACAGGCCGCACTATCGTGACTACAAAAGGAAGAGACTAAAAACAAAATCCTGGATTAGTGTTATACAGAGGTACAATCTTCCACATTAATGTACCGTCTGTACAGCAAAGGAACGGTGATAGAGGTAAAAGAAAGGTACAAGAGTGGGCATTAAATTTAGGACGATATATTAGTGATAAATTTGCTAACATTTGCTATTTTCAATTGAAAGTAATAAAGAACTACAGAAGTGTTGAATAAAAGGGTCTTCTGAGCATCACAGAGTAAGGACTAAGAATAAATTAAAAGCCAGACGAAAGTAATATGAAGTAGCAGAGATAAACTTACTATCAAAATTGGGAACCACGAAGTGAAGCAAAATAACGTGACTAACGAAGCAAGGACATAAAAAGCAGACCAGCAGAGGCAAAGAGGGCATTCATGACCAGAAGTAGTGTAATAATTTAAAATCGGCCGCAGTTTGGGGAAGGAATTTCCGAGACTGTGCGTTTGGAGCACGGCTATGTATGGTATTCAAAGTGAGATACAGACTATGGACAGAGAGGAAAAGGAGAGAATCGCAGCGTCTCTGATATGATGCTATCGAGGATGTAGAAAATTAGGTGATAACAAATGAGGTTCACCGCAAAATTAGCAAGTAGAGAAACACAGTGGCAATAAAGGACGGTCTGACAGGGCAGGTGTTAAGACAACCTTGGCACTGGAGGGATCTGCAGAGTACCATAACTGTAGGGGAAGACAAGAGTCAAATATCACTCCTGACGGGGGGGAATTACTGTAGCCGGATCAAGTCTTTGTTGCTACCATTGCGTTGTTAGTAAAGAAGTTAGAACTCTGATCGTTTGAGGCTTGGCAGGCTGACTTTAGGCCGCTACTTTCACTCATTCACTGCGAAACGTGCCCCGTTGGCGCAAACACGACCTCGCTGTGCATTGTAAAGTTGATTTCGTGACGATCTGGGAGTAAGTACGGGCTGGAGACCGCAGGCAGCCTTGCGTTATACGAGCCGCTCCGGATAATTGGCGCTTGTAAGGTGTATACGCGCACGAGTCCGTCTGACAAGACGAGGGAAATGTAGCGGGCAGTCCGAGTCGGCGACGTCCCGCCGGTGGGGCTGTGCGCCGTTCCCCTCCAGAATTACAGCCTGCGGCTTGCTCAGTTGACGCACAGCGTGTTGAACGGTCTGTAATTGGCGTCAGTACTCTCCTTTTGAGAGAGTTTCTCATACGTTTCGCTAGCAGTGCTGGTTGTGGGGAAGATACCGCCGACAAACCGTGGGCTGCTTTGCCGTTTTATCACGCAGTAAAGAATACTGATTGCCATCTGTTTGAAGGGGTGGGCGGGGGGTATTAAGCACGGTGCCTGTTTGGTTTTTCGAAACGGCAAAGGTGCGAATGCCTAGGCCTTGCCGCCATTCCATTTCTAATCCGTAGGGCACGCTACAGAAGTACTGTTACTGTTAGAAGACACGCCTCTTATACATTTTCATCCTACGGCCACGCCGCTGAAGCGAGCGTCTATAAGGTCTAAGATGCAGGCATTGTTGCATGATCATAATGTCGCAATTCTCGCGGACGAAATCTCAAAATATTTGTCTGATGAGAAGAGGATGTAGCAATACACCTTCCCTCTGTTTATTCTTCAGCCGTACAGATTCACGCGTTCCGTGGTTTCTCTAAACCTTTTTCTTTGAAAATGATGCGGCCAGTTTCCTTCCCCAACCAGAGGTCATGTTCAGTCTCTAATGGTCTTATTGACGGAACGTTAAACCATGTTGTCCTTCCCTTTCCATATATTTTCGTCGTGTATTGGAAAAATTTTGTGTGGCCCATGATCCCTGTAGCAAATGAAGTTTTATACGTAGTAAGTTAAAAATGTCGTTCAACGTAAATACCCTTGCGCAACAAGTGTGGCGCATTGTCAGAGAGCAGATGTTCCCAGCAAACAGTTCTGCTGCGGCGCGGTCAAAAGGTGCACCAGTGGGTGACTGATATAACTGGATATGTATTCCAGAGTTGAAGTTCGTGGGACAGTGCGATTCCTAAATAGCACACAAGTGTACCGTGAAATCACCAGCCGTGGTGAAATGGTACCAAATAATGTGACCAAGGCCGCACAGGCGTAGGTGAGCTGTTGCGGAAATATAGGACTTGTACCATGCAATTTCTGTCTTTTCGGCTAGCGGAAAGAACATGTGGGGGCTCCGTGTCCAAGAGACGGATTTCTCTCGTTGAGAAACTGGACGATTAGTAGGACGTTTCGACCATTCTTAATAAATTTGGTGCTGCCCTAACAACGTGTCTCTCTCTGAAATTTAGTGCATTATTCCAGAACTAACTTGTCATAATAATATGTAACTTTGTAAAGGCCTCCGTAAAATGCCATTGACCAACCCGTGCAACTAGGAGTCATAGGTCCTGATGCACATTGCTGACAATATGCAATACGAAAATGCTGTCTTGACGAAGTTATAAATAAAACCTGTGGTTAATGATTAAAGTACCGGCTATACACTCAACAGTATGACGAGAAGAGATGATTTTGCAAGTCTGTTGTCTGGCTTCCAGTTGTGACTGCGAGCTTTATACAGTAGCGTCACGGTATGCAGACTGAGGGGCAAACTGTGCATCATACATGATAAGTATATTCGTATCCAGCTAAGGCACTGACGACTATGATGATCTATGATTTGAACCACCAGCAGTATCATTACCATACTCTAGAGTCGAGAACAAATTGTTTACATTCATCTCTAGCTAGGACGCTGCTAACCATGGTGTTAGAGGCTCTGAACCACCAGCAGAATCACTGCCGTCATCCAATGTCCAGAACAAATAGTCTATGGGCGACGTAATCGTACTATTTCGCCAGTTTATCAGCTCGAACATTAAACTGGTGTTTTGGTCGTGAATAGGTGGAAGCACCTCGAATGGTCGCTAGTTATGTTGTAAATCTTAAATGTTTTGTCGTTGAGAAGGAATGGATAAAAGAATAGAGCGTTGTTGCATTTCGTGGCTTGAAAAATTACTAGTAGTTTTGATGAAATCACGGCGGGCAAAACGTAAAACTTGTCGGTAGTTCTACAATGTAAGCTACTAAAATGTGTTATTCTGGCCGTTTTGTTATAGAAAGTAGGGGCACATTATCATTTCTCTCCCTTTTTTTCACATACGTGTCATTAAATGGTTCTGAGACATATTAAGCGACTCGATTATTCTCCCCCCCCCTCTCCCCCGTTTGTTTGTCATGACACCCCATAGTGCATAGTAGAATGTACTCAACCGCTTACGTTACGAGTCCAACACATGGTGTGAGCGCGCCACTGCGCTGCGTCCCCAATGTTTGCAGTGCAAACATGGCCAAATGTTCACCTTTGGCCGCTGGCAGCACGCGTCTCGTCCATGTGCAGCGAACGTTGTGGCAACCCACACACATTCGAGACATTCGATTGGTTGATTATTTGAGCACTTCGTGGGGTTGAGAGACAGGTACGTAGGTCCGTCGAAAATTGAGAGTACGCCGGGAAATCACACGGCAGCGAGGTGTTGCAGACTGCTCCTTCATCAGCTGGTATTTTGTTTTTACTCATTTCGTTCGTCGATCCCCGCTCCCATAACATGTGAGGAAAGCAGCCTCTCCGATAAGATAATGTGACTGTCCGGAACCCTAGACAACGCAGTCCCAGATATGCAGCTGCAGTTAGCACCTTGACAAAGTAATAAGTCGCAGAAGGTAAAGAAACGTGCTGTGGATTGAATCTTCCACTCAGCAGCTAAGTACGTGCTATTTCGAAACTTCCTGACAGATAAATGTGTTCCGGATAGGGACTCGACCCAGGAAACTTGATTTTTGCTCTTAGCGACTGAATTGTATTGACACGCCTTAGAACCCATCCCCACAGCATATAAGATATACTGACGGGAATTGTAGTTGTGAGGGCACGTCGTCACTCGTGTTTGGATATTTCCCTCTATAAGCGTATTGTCCGTGAAAGGCAAGGTTACTTGTTAGGTGGGGTCTAAAAAAAATGGTTCAAATGGCTCTGAGCACTATGCGACTTAACATCTGAGGTCATCAGTCCCCTAGAACTTAGAACTACTTAAACCTAACTAACCTAAGGACATCACACACGTCCATGCCCGAGGCAGGATTCGAACCTGCGACCGTAGCGGTCGCGCGGTTCCAGACTGTAGAGCCTAGAACCGCTCGGCCACCCCGGCCGGCAGGCGTGGTTCTCTCTGAGGGAATACAATATGCGGTATGATGCAGGATGTTACTCGCGATACGACGTTGAAGCAGCCGACATTGGTGCAGAGCGTGCAAAAACAGTTGAAGCCACTTACCTGGTTCACACTGGGTGGGCAGCGATAGGCCGGTAAGATTCTCTCTAAAGTCTCCCGACACAACACGAAATGCTGGATACTCCTCGCAATTGTATCGCCCGATACCCGGAAGGGAAATTTCAAGTCATCTGATGTGCCTGAAAATTGTCCTACGTAGGTGAAGCAATGGTACGCTCGCCACTGTAGTTATATGATCCAGTCACAAATGTGACAACCGCCTACTTTCGACGTCGGCGTGCAGTAAGCACTCTCAAACGGCAGGTTGTAGCACTATCAGAGGAGGGTTGTTATAAATGTTGTAAAGAGCCAATGAAGTGATTTATCTCACGTCAGAAAGAGCACGATCATTGGCGTTCGGGCCAAGGGCCGGCTAAGTTTGTAAACTATTCATGTGCCGCTGTGGTTAAACTATACCATGCATTGCAAAATGGCTCTCTCTAAAACCGGCGCCATGGATCCTAGATGACAAGGGTGAACGAAGGCTGTGGAGACACACTGGCGATTAGACGTGCAACTGTTGAGCAACTGCCCATTCAGTCGAACCAAGGGGATACCAACAGTGTCTCTGCAAAGACCATTTAGCGAACGTTGGTGTGCATGAGCCTCCGCAACACGAGCCTGGTCCCTGCACTAATACTGACTGCTGTTCATTGGCGTGGAAGGCTTCGGCACGGCATTCTCGCAGCTGGACGTCGATTGAGTGGCGACAGATGACCTTTTCGGACTAATCACGTTTCACGCTCCATCGGGCAGTGGCCTTTGTCGTGTACGGCAAGAAATTTCTGAAAGCCGACGCCCTGCAACTATATTCGGTAGGCTCTTGGTCGGAGGAGGGAGAGTTATGGTTTGGGAAATATTTTTGTGGCGCTCCCTGAACGATCTCTTCATTCTGGAAGGCACAGTGGATCAACACATGATTGCTTCGATCCTTGGGGACCATGTCTACCCCTACGTGCAGTACGTGTTTCCTCGCCACGGTGGCATCTACCAGCATGACAACGCAACGATTCACATAGTTTGCAATGTACGTGCATGGCTCGAAAAGCCCCAGGATGAGTTTACCCAGAAACATTGTGCAGCTGGTGACGGCGTGGCTCCACATCCCTGTTGGTAGCTTCCAGAGCCCCATCGTAACCCTCTTCCTGCATGTCTCGTAGCGGTCCGCGATGCAAAACGTGCTTATTCAGGCAGTGAAGTTTCTCAATAAAACTTACTTTTCCTCGTAAAAAATTAAAATCCACTATTCCGTAATTCACGCGCGGTCTTTGCTATGCAATCTTTCGAATTTGAGTAAACTAATCAGTTTTACCGATTTTTGTGTATTGCAGTGTATCACAGCTTAATAATCAACTGGTTTTCTATTCGCTGTTGTCCCTAGCTATTGTGATGGTTCGAAATGGAGTAAAACTCGGCACAAATTTTGAGAAGTTTGCGATAAAAAGTGTAGTCGTTGGCCAGTTTACATTAACCCATTTTAGGTTATACAGTAATCCGTACCAAATGCACCTAACGTAGTGAAATTATTTTTAACGCTGAAAGGAGAGCCGTGCCTCTTTCCAGTCTTGAGCAAACGCGTGACATGTTTGGAAGTCGTCCTCGACGAGGCTGGCAGCGACGCGCGACGCCACACGCGAGGCTGTTCGCCGCTTGCTGTGACTTCCTTGTAGCGCTCCTGTGGGAACATGAGTGTCGCATGGATAAACATCGTGTCGCGCGATCTTTATTGCAGCGTTTCGTATAGCGTATCGTGTCGTCTCGGCCAAACCCACACCTTTCGGAATTCCGAAAAAATGTTAATTTGTCAGGAACTTACTTTCCGTTTGTATATCGTTAAATCTGCATCATCACGTCTTCCAGCATAAGATACTACAGGCAGGACAAGGTTTTCACAGCTTTCGCAAGCAGAGGAAAAGACTAAAGTACGTGTGGGGCGTTGCAGTAACGCGATTAAGTTGTCATTTTCCTCTGTCTAGGTTCTAGTTATTGAAGCCGAATGTGATGTAGACAGAATGGCGCTTTTTAATTTGTTGTGGGAACCCTAATTTAATTCCTTGTCACAAAACAGACAGGGTTGTTTGGATGCTCCTCAGACCGCGAATACATTTACATCAAAATGCGCTGCTATTGAGACGTTATTATTTCCCTGCTCATAAATAAATTCCTTTGAAACGTGTCATGCTGAAGAGGCAGCTATCAATAAAGGCCTTTCTCAGTGGGCGTGTACTTTCGCCAGCTGAGCTAAAATGCAAGTACATTGTTGCTCATCAATATTGCAACACTCAAAGGGTAACAGCTATGGAATTTTTACTTATTGTGCGTATACAGTGTAATACGTTATTTGGGAACATGCAGGACGCTGTCACCTCTGGCTGTAGCAACAACGGCCCTAGCCCAGAGGGCACAGAGTGGAACTGAGCGTGGATGAAAAACGCATACGTCGTTCTGTGCTGCTTGAACCCTGTTCTTGAGTTCATCAATCGTAGTAACTGATGAGTGGTGGCGTAACAGTCTTGCGGCAACCCATTACCAGATGTTCATAGTTGGTGAGAGATTTGGAGGGCGTGCTGACCAGGGCAGCAGTCGGACATCCTCAGTATCAAGGGAAATTGGGACAGCAAGGGCAAAATCTGGCCTTAACAAGTCAGAAACATGACGCCTGCTGTCCAAATTAGCGATTTTGCGATCCAGAGCAAATCGTGTTGTGTACCCAGTCGTACAAGCTGGGGCCCGTATATCGATGACAGCAATTTGGCAATTTCGTTGACTTCGGAACCAACACGCACGGATACATCCATAGTGATGCTGTGTGCAGAACCTGGTCTTGAATGCTAAGACGACGTGTGTCCAGTGATGCCTTGGGAAGGACCACAGTCGACGCGCATCTCTGCTGCAAAGTCAAAGCAAGCCACAATCGTGGTCGCCATGCTGACAGTGGAGCTCCAAATGTCGTCGCACTATTTGTGATGATAATCATCTAATTGCAAACAATGTCTGTGCTCTCGGGCGCTCGTCACGTGGGGTCGTGGAAATCCTGCTTTGGAGTACGGGGAACCCATAGATTCCATATTCACATGATAATGGAATCGCACCCAGCGCGAGCATCAGTATCGTGAAATGATAAATAGCAGTCTACATAGCCCACGATCTTGCAGCTGTCTATCTGGACACATGTTGGTAGATGTTTCTCCCTCTTAGACGAGACATGACACGAACTAACGAAGCTAACAACGTTCAGGTGAGATTCCTAAATAAAAAACACGCTACGTAATCTCTCTTTATACGCAGAATGTAATTGTTTTACTCTTATTTAATTTACACCGTTGCGCTGAAATGCTAATCATTTGCATGTTGTACACTTCATGCCAGTGTGAAGTTTCTTTAGATGCTGTGGTAGTGCTGAAATTTTAATGGCCAACAGTGAGCTGTTTACTAGTATCGAAATAGACGTATACAGTCAAGTTGTGCAAGAGTAGGAGGTCTGCGTGTTGTTGTGCCAGATAATGGTGTTGTACAAGTAACTGATAAATTGCGCTCGCGACATTCTGATACGTTGTTCTCGAATACACATTACTGCTGTGGAGTTCACTTATTCTATACAATACGCAGAAGACTCTTCGAAACAAACAAGCATGGAATGGAAGAATGGATATCCGCGGCGCCGTTGTCATTATACATAAAGCCTAGTGGCTGATTTGATACGCATGGGACAGGAAATAGGCCATGAACTTTCACAGCCTGCATTCAGCGAAGTGTCTCCGAAAAACCACAGGGAAAACGTAAGTCTGGATGGCTGGAAGGTGATTTGAATCTCGCTCCTTAAGTCTGCAGTGTGACATTTCGCCAGTGCAGCCATGCAGCCATGAACAATGAAGTTACGCAATCTTTTTTTTTTTTTCAGTCCCATTTTCAAGAAGTAACCGATCAGCCGCGGAATCTCTACCAGTTATTATAGGGCTTTATATTAAAGAAAAAAAAAACGCCGGGCGCCGTGGTCCAGCGGTTCTAGGCGCTCAGTCCGGAACCGCGCGACTGCTACGGTCACAGGTTCGAATCCTGCCTCGGGCATGGATGTTTGTGATGTCCTTAGGTTAGTTAGGTTTAAGTAGTTCTGAGTTCTAGGGGACTGATGACCTTAGAAGTTAAGTCCCATAGTGCTCAGAGCCATTTGAACCATTTGATTAAAAAAAACGAATGAATGAAAAATGAAGACTTAAATTTTTGAAGCGTATACTTATTCAGGATATAGATTTCGGAGTAACAGTTATTTGCAGTAAATGTAGACTGTATTCAGACTGTCCTAGATAATATGGAAAAAGTTTGGTAGCTCAAAGTGTTGTATCTGCTGCTAAAGTATAAATTGTATACCTTTACTGGCAACGAGTGTTATGGTTTTGGTAAGAGCAATGCTGAAGTGACGAGTAGGTGCTCCAAATAACCTTAAAATACCGTATGTAAATGTTAAAAAAGGTCTGATACACGTTATGCAAGAGCCCCTAAAATGGTCACTGGTTAGACTGAAGGCTCATGGATGCGTTTAATAACAGAGACTCGGGAAATATCTACATATACAGTACTCTTCAGCATTCACACACAGATGCTTGGCAGTGTGTTCATCGAACCACTTTCGAGACTTTCTAGACTGTTCCACTCTACTACGTGGGGAAATGGAGCAGTTGCTTGATAAAAGAATTTTCTGCAGAGCAGAACAAAGAGCTTTAATTACAGCGTAAAACTGATTATTTTTTAGATACGTGGCAGGTTGATATCATATAAGGAACGATGCAGCCATATCCTTTTCAAAGGAACCATCCTGGCAGTAGCCTTTAGCGGCTTCAGAAGACCGCTGTCTGTATTGTTTGATGCCAAAAGTCATGGCCATGCAAAAGTAATTATATAAAGCGAAAAGAAAGAGCGCAAATTCTGCCAGATTAAACCTGTGTGTAGCATGAGGACTCAAACCCCACACCTTGCGTTCACGGGCAACGTTCTGAGCATCTAGGCATGACTCGCGACCTGTCGTCACAATTCACTTCTTCCAATACTCATCGCCTAATTTTCTAACTTCTGGGAAGGTCTCCTACATATCTTGCTGAACTAGGTGTTCTTGAAGAAAGGGTATTGCGAAGAAATAGTTAGTTCACACAGCCTAGTGGTATATTTCCAGAAGGAATCTTTCACTCCCAAAAGAAGTACGTTTTCTTTTGAAACTTCTTGGCAGATTAAAAATGTGTACCGGATCGGGACTCGAACCCGGAACCTTGTCGTGAGAAGATAAATTTCTGGAAAAGCGGTGTTCCAGATTCAGCGGACGCTTTTAATCTCTCAGGGAGTTTAAGTATCTGAATGGTCTTACAGGTATCTGAACCACTGTCCTCCGGAAAACTAGTCCACTATCTTCACAACTGTATCACCTCACTCTCTTCGTGCGGTTCTGGACAGATTATTCACTCCCTCAGTAGGTGTGCTTCGTAACGCAGAGTTCGTAAGACTTATGGAAACAGCAGCTTCGTTGGTTACTGCCTGGCCTTTTAAATCGTGCAGTATTTAGCTTTTTCGCTGCTGCGTTCGTACTACTTACCGCCAACGGCGTTTACGACACCTGCGGTACAACGTAACCGCGTCGTGTTGTCTGTGTGCGCGTGGCGGTCGCCGGCGGCGGAGGTGGCCACAGGCCAGCTTATCCTAGCGACGGGGGCAAGGCCTGCAGCCTGGCCTGCGTGAAGGGCGACGCTCTCGCGTCCGGCCAGCTGTGGGGACGGGACGGGCCGGGCCGAGTCGAACCGAGCTGAGTCGAGCCGAGCCGACTGCAGCCGAGCTGGCGCGGGAAACCCGACTCTGCGAATTCCCGTTCCCCTCTCGCTTCGTTTGCTCTCGTATCAGCACCCTCACTGCGCTGGGTGGGAACTGGGAGCTTACACGACCGCTAGCGAACATGTGCCCTACGTTAACCAAACACAAACGTTCATAAAGTGAATTATTTTTCATGAGCACGGTTTTAGCGACTTTATCGGGACTACATTAGCCCAATATCTATTTGCGAGTAGTTCAACGTATACATAACCAATACGCTAGGTACGTCAGTTTCCGTCCTGCGCCCTTCCTTCTCACTTTTATTAAACTTGTCTCAGCCCTTTTGAAATGGCAGTTCGATTTTTATACAACAGAAAATAAAGACTTATTTCAAATAGAGTAGAATTTATTTCACACCTTTACTAAACAAAATTCGTTAAATTAACATATTTTAAATAGATACTCATGTATAAGTAGAGTACAGAACGTAGAAATATTTTTTAGCACAATCTTACCAACACCAACGCATTTTACGTAATGTTTACACAGAGTGGAGGGGTATTTTCAACCACTACACAAACTTTTCAAAACTAAAATTTTCGTTTTCATTGATTTCATTCATAACATACATTTTAAAGTTGTGAAGATTCGCAGGAAGAGTCCTCAACTTGAAAATACAACATTTGTGGCGAAAAGTCACATTAACGATGTAACACCTCCGTTTTTTATCCTGACGTCGTCAGATCGAATAGCAGCCAAATATTTGTTATTAACATGACCATGAACCTAATGGGGCTGGTAATCGGGATTGACTGCTACGGAAGTTGTTACTTTCCAGTTCGTCCTGTTCAATACTATAATACTGAATGTCTGGTAAAGGAACACCAACACAGTTTTACTAATTACGAACTTATATTCTTCTCAAAACCCAAAAAAGGAGACAGCCACTGCCTTCGTCATACATATCTAATTACGGCTAATCTCAGCACAGGCTTTCTTCATTTTCCATTATCGTCACACGCTAATCCATCACTGCATCCAACACTGCAATCCAAGGTTAGGCCGGCGCGGTAGACGCGAAACCAAATATCGGCACTAGTAACGTCACTGATCACTTTCATAATGATACTTATTCACTTTCCCGGTATTAATCTATTACTTAGGGGCCTAACCACGGCGATGGTGACACCCTTCTCGGTTAAAAGACCCTGTATTTCAACAATGGCCTTCACACACACACACACACACACACACACACACACACACACACACACACACACCATTCCCGCCAACCACACTGGCGCATCTCGACACTCGCTCTCGCAACACGTCACAATCGATTGTTGGCCCTATCGATCTGTGCCGAAAGCAAAGTCATAGTAAGGGCCTACGGACCCCTTACGACGACTCACACATAAATTTTTGAGTTAAACTTCACTGAAAAACTCAAGAACAGTTACGGAATCTCATAAGAAATCATTAAAAACAATTTAAAAAATTCAAAATATTAAAATTCAAAGTCTAGATTTCGATATTTTTGAAAGACGGGCACAAACTAACCCTACCCCCACCCCAATCCTGGATAAGGCTCTTTAGTGTTGCACAGAGCTCAGATTTATGCCT
This sequence comes from Schistocerca serialis cubense, assembly GCF_023864345.2. NCBI lineage: Eukaryota > Metazoa > Arthropoda > Insecta > Orthoptera > Acrididae > Schistocerca > Schistocerca serialis. The sequence continues at coordinate 227,429,313 of NC_064644.1, read as the reverse complement.
TGTTATTGTTGTTGAATAACTTAATTATACATTTGCCGCAATTTTCGGCTCCAAACGAATAAACACTCTTTTAGCCAGGTATCTCTTCAAAACCCGCCAGTCTATTTCCTCAGTGTCACGTAATGCTAGACGATAAGGTTGGCCAGGGTATATGCATCATTTCATCGTCGTGCTCACAAAACTAGTCCTGGACGGTATGAGCTGTGTCAACAGGGCCTTGTACTGTTGGAGTACAGCATTGCCATTTGGGAACAACATACCATGGGATGGATCAGATCAGTCAAAATGATCACGTAATTCTTGGGAGTAAAGCGATCTTTAAGAGTAATAATGGGGCCCATGGAATACCACGATATGAGCGCCCAAATCAATACCGAACCCCCGCCATGTTTTACTCCTCGGACGTAAATTCGACCAGAAGTTGGAAACAGTGTGAAACAACTCGTCCGACCAAATGACTTACTTCCATTGCTCAACAGTCCATGTTTTACGGATTCGACACACAGTTTTCCAGTCATGAACGTTTGCATTGCTGATAAGAGGTTCTGGAATTGTAGCTCTCCCGGCAAGTCCTAGCTTACATCTAGCGTAGTTCGTGCTGTGTTGTTGTGGACAGGGCTCGCGAGTGCGACATCCTAGTTCCGCAGTGACATTTGCAGCTGCCGTCCTCTTCATTTTTTCGACGCAGTCCTCTTCAGTGACCGTCCGTCACGATCACTCAACACACACACTTTCGTCCCGCGTTGTGACTTAACGGATATTGTTTTTCCCTCTGTGCGGTGTCCGCCCCTGGTAGCTAAGTGGTCAGCGCGACGGAGTGTCATACCTAACGGCCCGGGTTCGATTCCCGCCTGGGTCGGAGATTTTCTCCGCTCAGGGACTGGGTGTAGTGTTGTCCTTATCATCATTTCATCCCCATCGACACGCAAGTCGCCGACGTGGCGTTAACTCGAAAGACTTGCACTAGACGAACGGTCTACCCGACGGGAGGCCCTAGCCACACGGCGTTTCCATTTCCTCTATGCGGTATAAATCTTCGATACGGTGCTTCCTAATTACGGAAACACCGACTATTCGAGCACGTTCGAAGTCACTTAGCTCCTACATAATGCACTCGCAACTACACAGAATATTGTTCTGACCACGAGTGACATTTACTATGTGTTTAGGACTGGGCACAGGTGCCGTTCATGGTCAATTGCAACGTGCGGGCTTATATTCAGTCAAGCAAATATCGCGCTGTTTCCACATTTTTTTCTGCCCCCTGCATAATCCTTCTGTAGTCCACACTGTGGCAGTAATTATCACAGGTACAGAATCTATGGTAATTAGCCGCGTACTCTAACCAGTATCTTTTGTTTAAGTTGTATTTGATGTTCTTAGTTAACTGAATCGGCTGACTTGCTAAGACAAGTTACCGTCTTAGTTAGGTGTACAAAATACAGTGAGGGGACAAAAGTTATGGCATACACTCTACATCGTGCCCGGTGTAGTGCAGCAACTCGACATGCCATGGACTCTTTAAGTCGTTGAAAGTCCCTACAGAAATACTGAGCTATGCTGCCTCTATACCGCCCACAACAGCGAGTGTCGCCGGTGCAAGGTTTCGTGCACGAACTGACATCGCGATTATGCCGCATAAATGTTCGATGGGATTCGTGTCGGGAGATCCGAATGGCCAAATCATTCGTTCGAATTGTCCAGAAGCAGTCTTCAAAGCAGTCGCGAACAATTGTGGGCTAGTGACATGGCGCATTATTATCCATAAAAATTCGATCGTTGTTTGGGAACATGAAGTCCATCAAATGGCTGCAAATGGTTTCCAGTCGGTGATAGGTTCGGTTGGACCAGAGCTCCCAATCTATTCCACGTACACACAGCCTACACCATTATGTATCCAGCACCAGCTTGGACAGTGCCCTGTTGACAACTTGTCCATGAGTTGTTCGTAGGTCTGCGCCACACTTGAACCCCACAATCAGCTCGTACCAGCAAAAATGGGACCTCGTTTGACCAGGCCCGATTTTCCAGTCTGTGGTCCAACCGACACGGTCACTAGCCCAGGAGAGGCGGCCGGCCGAAGTGGCCGTGCGGTTCTAGGCGCTACAGTCTGGAGCCGAGCGACCGCTGCGGTCGCGGGTTCGAATCCTGCCTCGGGCATGGATGTGTGTGATGTCCTTAGGTTAGTTAGGTTTAAGTAGTTCTCAGTTCTAGGGGACTGATGACCACAGCAGTTAAGTCCCACAGTGCTCAGAGCCATTTGAACCAGGAGAGGCTTTGCAGGCGACGTCTTGCTGTTAGTAAAGGCACTCGCGTCATTCGTCTGCTGCCATAGTCCATTAACGGCAAATTCACTGCACTGCCCTAACGGATACGTTCGTCGTACGTCCCACATCGATTTCTGTGGTTATTTCGGACAGTGTTGGCACTGACATCTGCACCCAAACGCCGCTGCTCTCGGTCGTTAAGTGACGGGTCTTCGGCCACTGCGCCGTCCATGATGAGAGATAATGCCTAAAATTTGGTATTCTTGGCACATTTTTGACACAGTGGACCTCAGAATATTGAATCTCCTAACGATTTCCGTAATGGAATGCCCCATGCACTTAGCCCCAATTACCACTCCGCATTCAAAGTGTGTTAATTACCGTCGTGCGGCCATAATCACGTTGAAACCCTTTTCATATCGATCACCTGAGTACAAATGACAGCACCGCCAGTGCAGTGTACGCGACACTACCGCCACCTGTATATGTGAATATAGGTATGCGATGACCTTCGTCACCTCAGAGTATTAGCGTGCCGATTTGCAGCTGCGATATGCTGTCAGCGTCATCGGCGCTCGTTTGGTTCGACTGCTTCGGCAGCGCCGCTATTCCGGGTTTGGGAGCGGCGGGCAGTGCTGAGGCGAATGTCAGCCGCAGCGGCGTGTCCTCTGGAACGGCTCACTTTCACGCCGGGACCAAGGACTGCGCTATAAAACGCGGAATCGGCGCCGAAACAAATCGCCGCTCGGCTCAGGGCCGTCGCTTGGACGCGCCGCTGCTCTCGGGCAGGTTGCTGCGAGTTGCCGTAGGTTCGTGGCGCGCCAGCCAGCACACGGCTATTGCCAATGCGTTCTGTCGGTTTCACTACAGCGTTCTCCGTGCTCGCTTTACACATAAATGAAACTTTTGAAGTCTGAAACACCATATATGGTTCTAGCAAGACAATCGACCACTTTTACAGAAGCCAGACTGCTGTAGGTGAGAAGGGAGTGACGCGGCATTGCAGCATATACGCCATGTTATTCAATCTGTACATTATACAAGCGGTAAAGGAAACCAAAGTCGAATTTAGAATGAGAATTGAAGTTCGAGGAGATGGAATAATATTTTTCACTTTTGCAGATTACACTGTAATCCTGTCCAGACAGGAAAGGATTGCAAATGACTATGCAAATAAATTACTCGCAGTGAACAGTATCTTGAAAAGAGGTTATAAGATGAACATCGACAGAAGTAAAAACAAGGGCAATGGAATGCAATTTAACTAGGTGACGATTATGGAATTAATTAGGAAATAAGACATTGGAAGTAGTAGATGAGTTTTGCTGTTTAGACAGCACAATAACTGACTGGCGAAAGTACAGAAGTGAAATGTCGACGATAGACAGTTCACTGAAGAAAAGAATAACTTTTGAAATGTGTTGTTACAGATGAATGATAGAGATTAGATGAGTAGACAGAATAGCTTATGACGAAATACTGAATTGAATTGGAGAGAAAGTTGTATGGATCGGTTACTATAAAACATTCTAAGGATCAAGGAATCGTCATATGGTAATGGAGTAAGTACGAAGGGTAAGAATTTGATGGACGCCAAAGCGTCACGACAAGCAGATTGAAAGGGATTTAGGTTGCAACAATTATGCAGGGATAAAAATGGTTGCACGGAATAGACTAGCATGGAGAACTAAACCAAACCAGTCTTCGGACTGAAGACAGCAGAAACGACACCTGGTTTAGATGTTAAAAGAAAACGAATATTAGCGATATCATAAAATAATTACACCCTTTGTATATTACTTAATTATTGGACATGAAACCAGTGCTGTGGGGCGGTGTCAAGCAGGCCGCATTTCTTGTAGGTACGTTCATTGGAAACGCACCAGCTTCGCGTAACCAATTGAAGGATAATTTTAATTATTCAATAAGACGTGTGAACAGAGCTGGATTGAAACCATTCACTGTTATTCGCCGGTAATTAGTGATTTAAGTTTTCGTCGCCACAGCTAAAGCACTTTTACTAGCTTTGAAAGAATGATGGTTATGTTTACAGACTGATCTGTAGCGTATCCCGTGATAACTTAATGACGGATGGAGACAGTGAAGCCAAAGAAGAATATATTCCGACAACAAGCTCCGCTGCATTTACTGGCCTGTTGAAGTTACTCCGAAGACTGTCACTGATCTTAAGTTGCACTGTCATTTTGGGTATATATCATGTGCCATAAAGATATTTTTATTATTACGGTGATAGTGTTGTTAAATTTTGTGATTGCTACCAATGTTTTTTTTCTCCGAATGCTTTGCGCACTTTGCCTTTATATAGACGTCCGGGTTTGAGACTGTTGTTTCCACACATTGCTACGAAGCAGTTTGATCGTTGCTCTCATCGGCTGCGTTCGTCAAATCTCACTGCGACTAATACCAACATTACTCCGCCAAACATGTAACTAACGGCATTGCCTCTGACCTAGCACCTTACCATGTTCAGTTTGTTGGCAGATTCGGAAACATGGCAATATTGCGATGCCAGTAATTAAGTTTACCTTTTGGAACTGGACACATGTGGGCGCAGTGTCTGTTGAATTTTGTCCCTGTAGAAGAGAGAGAGCATTGACACATTTGAAACACACAGTCTCGCACGAGGTGGTAACTGAAACCAGGACGTGCGCTCGACAAGACAGTGACTCTACGTATAGCTTTTTGAAGTTGTAAATTACCCAGTGTGTGACCTACATGTGGATTCGCTGCAAATTGTGGTCGCTCTTGCACCTAAGAGGTACCGCGTTACGTCACAATATGTTATGTGATCTGAAAAAATGTTCGAAGGGCATGTCCAGTAAAGACACATTATTACGTAAGAATAAGTAATTCTCATTTCCTTGCGTAGTATTTCGCAACCTGTAAATACTTGTCATTGCACAAGATGTATTATTTGCACGGTTGAGGATCTCGTGCGTTTTTCAGTTTCGCGGACGGTTCTGATGATGGAGAAACTGGTGCAGCTGCTCAACGTGACGTCGCGTTGTGAAAACGCCGGCCTTCTTGCTGGAGGCGACGCCCGGCTGACGTGTTCTCGCGTGGTGCCTCGACGTCTGCGCTATAATCTCTCTATATAATAGCGCATCTTGCAGCTCTTATCAGTACCCGTTCTTTGTTATTCAGTTATCTTGCACATTATTATCTTGCATTCTCTCCGCCTCGGATTTTGCTGTGGCAGGTTTCATAAAAAAAACTACTCTCGAATTGTTGGCAGTACGCTGAGTACATCGCTGGCGGCGTTTAACTTCTCCGTCGCGGTTCTTATAATGTTCCCGGTTGTTTCGAGTTTATCGCTAACTGCGCAGTTTGAAGGCGAAAGAAAGAATTACACATGTCACCGTTGCACGTATCTTTTCCCTACTCTTACGGCCTGTTTACAAAAAAAGTTCAGAACAATTCCTGAAAAATTATCCCAGTAATTTCTAAGACTAGTTACTTCAAAATACCACCCACTGTCAGAGAGGGAGCCTGTGATTGACACTAGAGTCTTAATTAGGGGCAGCAAGTTGCAAATCCACTGAAGCCGATCTTTATTTAGGTTTACAGTGGTTTAGCGAAATATTTTCTGGCGAACGCTGGAATGGTGCGAAGTTTTTCTATTTTTCAGCCCGTGCGATAGGCAGAGATATCCCAGTTACCTCATTTAATCATCCGAATAGGAAAAGTCATCATCCGAAGAGAAAAATGTCTGCGAGCATTCGACTGTCGTTGTTTAGGGCGGTCATGACTGTTACCTGCGTATCTGAGCCAGTATGAGCGTAATAGGCGAAAGGCACATAGTTTTAACCTGCTAAGAAGTTTGAAAACGGCGCATACTCCGCTGCAGAGTGAAAAACATTTCCTGACATCAGTGTGAGATTTTAAGAAACTAAGTAGTGTGCGAAAGTAGTTTTTTCTAGTATTTCAGATGAGCAATGTAAGATTAGTTACGTCTATAGAAAACTGAAGGTAAAGGGCTTTCCCCACGATGGACGTTGCTTCTTGTTGTCCTTAAGATAAAGCTGTCCTCAACCAGACTGCGACCACAAGTAAACTTAGCGTTTTTAAAATTGCGTGCACCAATTACAGAGGTAAATTTCCCGTGAGGGGATTTGAATCCCGAAACAGGTGATGTCAGGTCTGACACCCTCTTGAATATCGACCCAGACTTCATTATACAATGGACATAAGTCATCTCTAAACATTATAGCAAATAAAGGCATCGCAACCGGCTCTTCGCTCCATCTTCAGTGAGCTGTACTCGTACTGCTTGTGGCAGGCGTGAGCGACACTGGCAGCGGTCCTTGCACCCTGCGCTAGCGCGTCTAACGACGTCTTTCGTACTGCCGTGGCCCGCCAGCGCTTACCGATGTCCTCGGCAGATGCTCAACAGTTCGCTCTGCTGCTAGGCGGGTTGTATTGCAACCACTGTATTGCTGTACTAAACGTTCATTGTGACTAATTTCAGTGTCTTGGTTTGATTTGGACCCACCCACACGATGTGACGCCACCCATTGTGTGCCACAACTCGCAACTGAGATACTCTGTAAACCTGGAAAAGATGTAATGTTGTGGTACTTTCATTTGTTCTTGTACCACCGTTTGTATCAACATTTGAAATATTTCTGGTGACGAGTAGGACGATGACGAAATCAGAAACTATGCCAGAATGCCCATCTCGCTCGACTTCTAACAAAATCAAGACATACTGTAGCGGGCTCCGGAAGGGTGCACGGCTTTTTGAGGCGATAGTCTTTGTCTGTTACCGAAAATTAAACTGACATAACCAGTGGAGATGAAAACAGCTCTATCACTGACAAAATTCTGAAAGATCAAATCACCCAGGCAGTTGCGGGATAAACTGTCATTCAACGGCTAATGTGGCAGTTATAACACGAAGTTTCAGTTGTTATTGTGACATTCTAAGAAAGATGACGGAGACAACGAAAGCATAAAATGTGAGAAATTGCTTGTACGATAAAATTAAAGGTGTAACAAGATAGTGCATAGTGAGCTAGTTACAGTTTACGTATATTAATCCACTTCATTTTCAGGTACAAAGTTCATTTAGTACTGCGCAAAATCTGTATTCTTGAACGCAGCTGACAAAGATTAGCCCCAGGTCCTTGTCACTGCCAATAGTCGTGAATTTAATAATCGTTTCAAGTGGAAAACAAGTTAAAGCTTGACTGTCAAACAGTTAATACGAATTAAGTTTGGAAAGTAATATACGTATGTTTCGAAAACACGCCCGAGAGAGTTTGATATCCAGGTGTTCCATAAGTTTCCTATCCCTCTTCAGGAGTGTGCCAGGGTGATCACTTAAGGAGAGCTACGCCATTTACCTCACCGTTTGGAAGCCGGTTTATGCCTCAAAGATGTGTGTTCATGGGGCGTTGAACACAACTCTTCTCTCATAGAGACATATGTTAGTTACACAATATTTTATTTACTCCTTACAAGCCTGTCCACATTCTTCAAACTATTCTTTAGCTTACTGGACAAAATATTTATCGCCCCATCAAAACTGCAAACTGGTCGCTTTGGAGCTCTTTAGATGGTGTAGAACTCGTACCAGGCAATCGTGGCAGTGAACTGTTGTGTATGTGCCAGTCGATTGTATGGCAACAGAGCAGTTACACAGGTCGGCATGGAAACGTGCCAGACGGGCGGAAAAGTCGTACTGTGCTTGGACCTGCCCATGCCACACCTGAATGAAGTTGCCTTATCTGATGGTGTATTAACGCAACTATCCAACGCTTCTCCAAGGAAAGGTGTACTACTCGCAGCCATATAAACCGATATACGAATATTGGTCGTAAATAGATCCTGACAGACAAAAATCAGAGAATAATTCACCAGGGCCGGTTCTCGACCATTTTTCCACGCAAGCGACATATAATCTACTCCGGCCCGTTCCCTGTCGACCAATTTCGGATGGGAAAAAAAACGGAATTTGTTGTGGGACATCGTAGAATATACCCGCTTCAGCCCCTGTAGTTTCATGAAGTTATATTTGGTGGCGCTCTATACGTAGCCTTCAAAATTGCGAATGTAATGGAGGTGCGTTCCAATTAGAGAGCTGTCATTGAGTTTCTTTTGGCAGAAAACCAGAGCATCGCTTGCAGAGTTTCTACGGAGACCTGCAACTGAGCAAAAGGTCACGAGACGTTGACTCCGACGCCGGCTAGTAGAGTGGTACCATGTGGGCACAAAGACCCTCCAAGGTGGGGTAAGCCCGTCGCATTGACGGAAATTGTTGAAAAATAGGCCAAAAGAGCGGGGAATAATACTGTGTTTCGGAATCCTGCATAAAACCAACCTGCATTCAGACAAAAATGTACTGCGTTATTTATTAAACGCCCCTCGTAGTTACCGTTCCTTATCTTCTTGGTAATAAATTTAAAACTAGATGTAAATAGAGTGAACGTGGAAATATGTTTTCGCTACTAATCATGGTATATCGTGTCCACAAAATTTGCTCTTCAGCGCCTCCTTTCATCTTGGCGCCTCAAGCGGCCGCTTGGACCTTAAATCTGCCCTGAGTGTCACACCTAGTCAGTGACAATCTGTTACAAACCCGACAGAAACTACTGCTTTCAGTTAACGCAGACCCGTCTCCGCCAGTTTCCAGGTGAACATTACGAAAGGAATTGCGTACAGTGGACATTGCGCGTCGGATATGTCGCAAAAGGCAATTGCTCACAATGGCACGTGCAACTACACATCTTCAGTGGGCCAAACAACACAAACTGGATGACAGCTGCCTGGAGGGGTGTAGTGTGGTTCAACATGTCGCAATTTCGTCTCTTCAAATGATGCAATACGTCAATACCACAGAAAACTTAATGAGAAACTCTGGTGGTTCTAATTATTTGGGCATGTTCATCGTCTCGTGGCTCGTCCAGGCTACCGTGGACATAACCTTTGTGACGAATATGCTGTGGTCACGTCAATCTTCGATAATGTTGGCAACGGTTGTGTTCACAGGGCTGTACGCACACGTTCCTGGTTTAACGGAGAGCAAGGCACTCTACGGCACCTGCATTGGCCCGCTAAATCGTACCCCTGAACATGCCGGGGAGCTATTTCGTAAAGTGGGAGAACCTAGCAATTAATATAACCTGAATTTGGTGCCTCTGGGGGATCTAATCGCTGGGTGATCTAACAGTCAGTAAAAGACTGGCTTCAGCTAGATAATGCCATTCCTGAAGAAACTTGTTTACTCGTCGCCGAAAGGCCATGTTGAAGGTTAGAGGTTGTGTTAAACAATGTCTCCTGGCGGTGACTAACTTTTCGCTGGTGCTTTTAGCTGCCATTCCGCCGCACCTATTGCATTTCCTGGTCAGAGTGTGAAATATGCTAACGAAGGTGCACATGACCTTGCTGTTTACACACAAAAGTAACAAATCCAAATAAGTGTACGATACGTGCTGTCCCTGACAGAGAATGACCATCATGTCGTGCCCCCAATTCGGAACTTCCTATGCTTGCATGTTTCATGCGACTTCGCAATTAAAAACATCACGTGGTGGCTGATTCCGCCTTTCTATTTGAATTTTACAGTCCTTGGCATTCATCACGAGACCAGTAACTTACTATGTATAGACACTGATGTAACATTGATCTTTTATCTGCATGAGATTATCTGTTTGTTTAATAGAGAGAAATCTTTCGAAAGCCTTGTCAGAAGTTCCTTGTGTGTCAGTGGGAGGTTGACGCCAAATTTCTCCATACTTCTACTTCACGTCACTTTCGCAGCATATTCATGTTTGGACGCAGCGCCTGCGCTAGAGAGTAGGACATGTTTTAAATCAGTTTATAATTTTGGGTTGCTGGTGGAAGAACTCTCCAGAATAACGTACGTTGCGCCCATTAATGGTACCTACACTTTTCAATTAATAATGAAGCAGTTCTGTGAATATGTTCATTGGTATTACAAGAGTTTTGCCAGTGTGTGGCGTCATTGGGAGATTATATTTTTAGAGCATTTGCTAATGTATTATGCCTGAAGTTAATATAAACAACAGTTGTTTATTACTAAATGTAGTCTACTAAACTGCCTACACTCGCATAACCAAAATTTTATTCTATGCTGAGACGACAATCCTCGAAAGTTGTCGTTGGGCAGGTGTGGAACATAGATTCACTGTCAAGAAGGTCCGTCAGTAAGTTACGCATATGAAATCATTCTTTTCTCGAGTGGGGAGCAAGATTACCAGCGTCTTCATAAGATTTAAGTTTGCTGATGTCTGGTTTTAATGGTGCTGTGACTGTTCAGTGCCAGCATGCCACTATTAGTAAGTCAGCCTAAATTTACGTTAACACTCGAAATACATGCAATTTTAATGGGAACTGTAATGTTCGTAATCGGCAGGTCGCATACATAGTTCTTGAGGTACTGTTGGTATAATTCGTGCACACGAGGGGTCGCGCTTGGCGACAGCTTGTAGCTATGGGTGAACTTTGCGTGTAGGAAATTACTCCTCGCTCGTTATCCAATGCGACTGAAATGCGAGGCAGTGGAGAACGGTTCTACATATCATTACGGGGCTATAGCAAATAAAATGTATGACAGTCTCTCTCTCTCTCTCTCTCTCTCTCTCTCTCTCTTTCTCTCTCTCTTTCTCTCTCTCTTATTCGTAAACAGTGAAGAAAGAAAAACGCATTTCGCTTACTGCGTGACCCTCTGAGGTTTCTTTGACCATAAGGCCAATGCTGGGACTTCCAACGCCCGTCTCACCACCACCACCTGCAAGAGCTATACCTTTCTGCTCTTGCAACTCTGTCAATAAATTGAGTGACCCTAGATAAAATAAGTTAATAGAAGGCACAAAAGACGCAGGTTTCTCCGTGGGTCCCTTTCCAGTGATGTAAAGGAAAAAAACCTAGCAGTGCTTGTAGCTATTGATAATTACCCTCAATAAAAATTCCAATACTACGACGCTATTACGGCTTGTTAGTAATTTTTGATCAGTAGATACATAATTTTAGTAGCGGTCTGTGTTTGTTATATAACTTGTGCCCTAAGATGTATTCAAGAATGGGAGTGTAATGTGTTAGGAGAGTTTATTGCTCTCTCGCTTTTCTTTTTCAGTCACATGTGACCCACACTGTGCAGGGGTTATGGGCGGTATGGGTTATGTGAAAACTGCACCCAGTGACATTTGCGTCCAACAAGAAATCTGAAATTTGCGCACAGTGTACCTGTAAACCACCTGCTAACTATGTCACAGCCAATCTGCACTCCAAGTCCTCGCTCACACGTTTCCTTCGACCGCTTTGGGGTGCTGCGCGACCCTGGGCGAGCCACGTTTGATGTGGCCATGCAAATGACCAACGTGAACAAAGTATGTTACTGCCGGAAGAAGAAGCGTGCCACCAGGTGTGTACATAAAAAATGGCTTTGAGCACTATGGGACTTAACTACTGAGGTCATCAGTCCCCTAGAACTTAGAACTACTTAAACCTAACTAACCTAAGGACATCACACACATCCATGCCCGAGGCAGGATTCGGACCTGCGACCGTAGCGGTCACGCGGCTCCAAACTGACGCGCTTAGAACCGCACGGCCACACCGGCCGGCGGTGTGTACATAACGCTGTACGATATTCCCTCTTACATACGCATATGACACGAGGTCTGCTTGTTTTAATGTTTATATCCTACTTTTCCTTCTTTTATGATGTCTACATCTACAGGACTGCTATACCTAAATCTTTCAGTGCGAGCTGTAATTCTCTAATTTCATTGTAACCATTTCTCCCTCTGTAGGTGGGCGCCAACAAAACATCGAGAGAGAAAGTTGGACATCGAAATTTCGTGAAAAGATCTCGCCGCAACGAAGAATGCCTCTGTTTCAATGTTTGCCGCCTAGCTCGATTATCATATCCGTGACTATTTCTCCTCTATTTGCGATAATACAAAATGAGCTGCCCTTCTTAGAACTTTTTCGATGTCCTCAATAAATCTTTATCTCCTAAGGATCCCAGACCACAGAGCACTCTTCTAGCAGAGGCCGGACAGGTGTAGTGTAGGCACACTCTTTATCAGATTTCTTGCTCATCTTCTAAGTATTGTGCCAGTGAAACTCAATCTTCTGTTCGCCTTCCCCACATTATCTGTGTCGTCGGCCCAATTAAACTTTATCGTGTAACCGAAATTTAACAGAGCCCATCTAGTGTCCATATGTATGACTTTACGCTGAGTATTTCTGGTATAAAGACCCATTGTCTCCGGTGGCTTGTTACGAAGTAACAATGTAAGTACGACTTAACAGGCTTTGTTACAAAATTATCGTTGTTTCTTTGAAAATACTTTCACAACAGTGAAAAAGCCTGTAATACGCAATCACCAAAACGTAATAACACAAGGATCCGGATAGTTGTTGGCGCCTATGTACAGATGGAAAACTGCTGCCGCTGCGGGAACAGCTGAACATATTGTCACCATACTATACCATTGCATTCAGTGAACCCTTGATGAGATGCATATCGGCCGGTTCAGTAAGTGTAATCATTTTGTTCTTAATCACTGTTGACGTACAACTAACTCTGTCGCAAAAAGCAACCAGAGACTGGAGCGAGCGGTGCGGTATTGAATGCAAGCTTGAGGACCAAAAGTAAAGTAGGACTTAAGGTTGTGAACAAGAAGTCCCGTGAGTGAATGGAACAAGTTTTGTTTTCAGGCAAGACATACAGCGCACACCGTCGACATTTTCAGTATTGTGCAGATATTTTGATGCAATACCGATCCGTGCCGGTACTGCGAACGGCTGAAAGCAAGGGGAAACTACAGCCGTAATTTTTCCCGAGGGCATGCAGCTTTACTGTATGATTACATGATGATTGCGTCCTCTTGGGTAAAATATTCCGGAGGTAAAATAGTCCCCCATTCGGATCTCCGGGCGGGGACTACTCAAGAGGACGTCGTTATCAGGAGAAAGAAAACTGGCGTTCTACGGATCGGAGCGTGGAATGTCAGATCCCTTAATCGGCCAGGTAGGTTAGAAAATTTAAAAAGGGAAATGGATAGGTTGAAGTTAGATATAGTGGGAATTAGTGAAGTTCGGTGGCAGGAGGCACAAGACTTCTGGTCAGGTGACTACAGGGTTATAAACACAAAATCAAATAGGGGTAATGCAGGAGTAGGTTTAATAATGAATAGGAAAATAGGAATGCGGGTAAGCTACTACAAACAGCATAGTGAACGCATTATTGTGGCCAAGATAGATACGAAGCCCACACCTACTACAGTAGTACAAGTTTATATGCCAACTAGCTCTGCAGATGACGAAGAAATTGAAGAAATGTATGATGAAATAAAAGAAATTATTCAGATTGTGAAGGGAGACGAAAATTTAATAGTCATGGGTGACTGGAATTCGAGAGTAGGAAAAGGGAGAGAAGGAAACATAGTAGGTGAATATGGATTGGGGGACAGAAATGAAAGAGGAAGCCGCCTGGTAGAATTTTGCACAGAGCACAACATAATCATAACTAACACTTGGTTTAAGAATCATGAAAGAAGGTTGTATACATGGAAGAACCCTGGAGATACTAAAAGGTATCAGATAGATTATATAATGGTAAGACAGAGATTTAGGAACCAGGTTTTAAATTGTAAGACATTTCCAGGGGCAGATGTGGACTCTGACCACAATCTATTGGTTATGACCTGTAGATTAAAACTGAAGAAACTGCAAAAAGGTGGGAATTTAAGGAGATGGGACCTGGATAAACTAAAAGAACCAGAGGTTGTACAGAGATTCAGGGAGAGCATAAGGGAGCAATTGACAGGGATGGGGGAAATAAATACAGTAGAAGAAGAATGGGTAGCTTTGAGGGATGAAGTAGTGAAGGCAGCAGAGGATCAAGTAGGTAAAAAGACGAGGGCTAGTAGAAATCCTTGGGTAACAGAAGAAATATTGAATTTAATTGATGAAAGGAGAAAATATAAAAATGCAGTAAGTGAAACAGGCAAAAAGGAATACAAACGTCTCAAAAATGAGATCGACAGGAAGTGCAAAATGGCTAAGCAGGGATGGCTAGAGGACAAATGTAAGGATGTAGAGGCCTATCTCACTAGGGGTAAGATAGATACCGCCTACAGGAAAATTAAAGAGACCTTTGGAGATAAGAGAACGACTTCTATGAATATCAAGAGCTCAGATGGAAACCCAGTTCTAAGCAAAGAAGGGAAAGCAGAAAGGTGGAAGGAGTATATAGAGGGTCTATACAAGGGCGATGTACTTGAGGACAATATTATGGAAATGGAAGAGGATGTAGATGAAGATGAAATGGGAGATATGATACTGCGTGAAGAGTTTGACAGAGCACTGAAAGACCTGAGTCGAAACAAAGCCCCCGGAGTAGACAATATTCCATTGGAACTACTGACGGCCGTGGGAGAGCCAGTCCTGACAAAACTCTACCATCTGGTGAGGAAGATGTATGAGACAGGCGAAATACCCTCAGACTTCAAGAAGAATATAATAATTCCAATCCCAAAGAAAGCAGGTGTTGACAGATGTGAAAATTACCGAACTATCAGCTTAATAAGTCACAGCTGCAAAATACTAACACGAATTCTTTACAGACGAATGGAAAAACTAGTAGAAGCCAACCTCGGGGAAGATCAGTTTGGATTCCGTAGAAACACTGGAACACGTGAGGCAATACTGACCTTACGACTTATCTTAGAAGAAAGATTAAGGAAAGGCAAACCTACGTTTCTAGCATTTGTAGACTTAGAGAAAGCTTTTGACAATGTTGACTGGAATACTCTCTTTCAAATTCTAAAGGTGGCAGGGGTAAAATACAGGGAGCGAAAGGCTATTTACAATTTGTACAGAAACCAGATGGCAGTTATAAGTGTCGAGGGGCATGAAAGGGAAGCAGTGGTTGGGAAGGGAGTAAGACAGGGTTGTAGCCTCTCCCCGATGTTGTTCAATCTGTATATTGAGCAAGCAGTAAAGGAAACAAAAGAAAAATTCGGAGTAGGTATTAAAATTCATGGAGAAGAAATAAAAACTTTGAGGTTCGCTGATGACATTGTAATTCTGTCAGAGACAGCAAAGGACTTGGAAGAGCAGTTGAATGGAATGGACAGTGTCTTGAAAGGAGGATATAAGATGAACATCAACAAAAGCAAAACAAGGATAATGGAATGTAGTCTAATTAAGTCGGGTGATGCTGAGGGAATTAGATTAGGAAATGAGGCACTTAAAGTAGTAAAGGAGTTTTGCTATTTGGGGAGCAAAATAACTGATGATGGTCGAAGTAGAGAGGATATAAAAAGTAGGCTGGCAATGGCAAGGAAAGCGTTTCTGAAGAAGAGAAATTTGTTAACATCCAGTATTGATTTAAGTGTCAGGAAGTCATTTCTGAAAGTATTTGTATGGAGTGTAGCCTTGTATGGAAGTGAAACATGGACGATAAATAGTTTGGACAAGAAGAGAATAGAAACTTTCGAAATGTGGTGCTACAGAAGAATGCTGAAGATTAGATGGGTCGATCACATAACTAATGAGGAAGTATTGAATAGGATTGGGGAGAAGAGAAGTTTGTGGCGCAACTTGATCAGAAGAAGGGATCGGTTGGTAGGACATGTTCTGAGGCATCAAGGGATCACCAATTTAGTATTGGAGGGCAGCGTGGAGGGTAAAAATCGTAGAGGG
This sequence comes from Schistocerca serialis cubense, assembly GCF_023864345.2. Taxonomy (NCBI): domain Eukaryota; kingdom Metazoa; phylum Arthropoda; class Insecta; order Orthoptera; family Acrididae; genus Schistocerca; species Schistocerca serialis. The sequence continues at coordinate 227,413,345 of NC_064644.1, read as the reverse complement.
AGACCAAGAGATGAATACACTAAGCAGATTCAGAAGGATGTAGGTTGCAGTAGGTACTGGGAGATGAAAAAGCTTGCACAGGATAGAGTAGCATGGAGAGCTGCATCAAACCAGTCTCAGGACTGAAGACCACAACAACAACAACAACCGATACAAGGGGTAAGAAATAAAACTAAATGTAATTTGTAACGAACCACTGGAGACCACGGGTGCCTTTTACCAAAATATCAGAAAATCCCTGGTCAACCTACGAAATTTTGTTGAAATTCTGGTTCATCCTGTATACATACAAAATGTCATTTTCATTAGAATGACAAAACATGTTATGTGTTTTACATGTACCAAATGCTGATCCACAGGTGTTTTATTTTAGTGTGTGCTTTGCCGATTGGAAGAGATAGGGTTTTGAAATCCATGTTTGCAATTGTTTTAATGTTTTCCAGTGTATTTCCTGAGGATCTGGTCGTAAGTAAAGAGGATTATTATAGGGATTTACAGAAAATCGAAAAATGGAATATTTTGGCCTTCCAGTTCGTATTCGAGCACATCCAGCCGTCTTAATCATTGCACCAAGTAAGGACAGGCCAGGGCTGGTCCTCCGCTCTTCTACTTGCGGAGCAAGTCGCCAAGTTGTGGTCGGGGGGATTAGCGGAACCTTCCATGATCTTTCCTGGGTGCAGATTTCACTAGGTGCTATTTACAGGACACCGCTAGTATGTGAGCTGGTTAAGGGGTGATGGTCACAGTAAGGCTGGGAATCCCTGGTGTGCAGGTAGACACACACAGAGGAGTGCACTGGTCCGTCCTGTTGGAGAACAAAGCCGCACGCCCGGAGGGCCTTCGGCGTGGCAGGTCTGAGCACGCCCGAGGCGGCGTTGTGTTACTCGCAGACACAGCTCGCCTTTCCTCCTGCCGCCGCCGTCGTCGTCAGAATCAGTTCCTCTTTGTTGTAGAAACAACATATTTCTTTTGAGTAGGGATACCGATAAGACGAAACCCAGGATTCCCCAATTTTTCCTCGCGCAATCGTTCCAGAATTGCTATTTTGTACCGATTGTTTCAAAGACATTCTATAATTTCATGAGACTCCGTCTTACTCATTAATGGGGATGGAAAATTGAGGTGAATTTTAACATACACATGTAAAATAAAAGTTAATCTTGGTGTCAGTTCGATAAGTAAACTTTAGTTAAAATTGTGCAGAGTGATTTTCGTCGTTGGTTTCTGCGCTTCATACAGGGGTGAAGGGCGTACGGTTTTCGCATTGCGCATTTGGCCTCCAAGGTCCCTTGATCTCGCAGTATGAGAGTTTTACTGTGGAGATTTGTGTAAGACACAGAGTGCACCACCTAGCAACATCAGTATATACAGTAACTCTAGACATGCTCGCAGACGGTTAGGGCGAGTCTCAATATTTCTCTTGCGTCTACAAAATGCAATGTTGGACGAGGTACATAAAGTTGCCCATTCCAAATTTTGCAAGATATATCAATGAGCGCTTAAAACCTCCGTTCACTTGTAGGAGCAGCACGAATAGGTCGTAGTTACGCACGGAAGAAACTCTAACCAACATGAGGAGCTCTTTCTCTGGAATGGCGATTTAAAGTTCGGGACATATGTATTCGGTTCGTACCTTAAAACTCCATTCCTAAATCAGTCTAGTTCATTACTACGCCTCTGTCCACAGAAGAAGGTACTTTTTCTTTCTGTTGTAGACTGTCTGCAGGCGTTGCCATCATGTTGCAGAATATTAACGAAGTCTTTGTTCTTAACTGAAGTGTAAGTTGCACACGAAGAACTAATTCGAAAATGATTTTTGGAATCCTAACATATGTAGCTTTTGGGACGCTTTCCAGTTACACGAAGCGTACTAATTTGTACACGGGATTAGAGGTGACGAACTAATTATATTATCTACTTCGATGCCTGAGACAAATCTGCATCGCTACATATGAACACCCTTTTTGACAAAATAGTGATTGGAACGTAAACTTAGAACAAGAAATTTAAGAAATATCACATGTACCACCTTGACTTCGCAAAACACATTTTTTTCATTTACTCGTGAGTGCACTATGGAACGGTTTTCTCACGTGGAGTGCCACAAGGATTGCCGTTAATTCTTGATACATTATCGCGCCCAGATGAGAAAATATTTTTAATGTAGATGATTTTTGGCTTTACATTCCTTTACATTATCGCAGTCTGCCATTATCATGTAATGCATAAAATCTGGAAAGACGGCAGAGCTTTAATTGCGCACAAGCTGCGGAGCTTCATTTGTGTCGCTCTGCGTAAGGAGCTCATTCTATTATATTCGTGCCATTTCGGGCTAGAACTCCTACTTCAAAGCGACGACGCAATATTTTTACATTTTTGGTCCCGCCCCCAATCGCTGTTTGCTGCAGTGCAGACAGCGTGGCGACAAACTTGTGGATCGCCGTGTGCCGATGTCCCGGATAGCGTCGGTCGCGCCCTGCCCGTCCGGGCCTCTTCCATACCTGAAACACAAAAGGTGCCCTCTCCCTCACTCGCACTCCCTCTGTGCCAAACTGGTTCCGCAGTATATGCTGGCAGCAGCTATCTGGGCGCTGTTGCTTATTCCAGCTGCTGCTCTGCCGAACAGGCCAGACAGTGAACTGTCAAGGACACCAACCAAGTGTCTTCGCCCTGAATCATTTTTGTGGTTCAGAAGTTGGTGAAGTGAAGTTTCAGCATGTCGTCCACTGACTGATTATCCACCGTCATAACCGTTTCATCTCACTTGAAGATACTCTTCAATACACTGTGTTGCACGTGCTTGTCGGATCTCATCGCGCTCGACGTTTTCAGACAGCTACTGACTTCCCCCCTCTGGAATATACAGCACAGTTAATCTGCTTAATATCTTTCTTTACTACGCCTTCAAAAACATATTCCTAAAATAAAAATTTCATGAAAACATTCACAACTGCTACAAGTGTGTGAGAAAATCTTTAGTTTACCCGTCGTTGATACGCTGGTGTGCAAAATCTAAGGACGAAAGTAACTTAAGCATGATGTCTTCAGTAGTGAGATGGGCGAAAAACCTGGGGCTTAAACTAAATGCAAAAAAGACGTAAGTAATCTTAATAGCCCATCAGAAATTAATAAGTTCAGATTTCCGCGAACGGCTACCTCCTATTCTGCTCGACGGTACTCCAATACCATATCAGAAAACAGTGAAGAACTTGGGTGTAACTTTGGATGAGCATCTCAACTGGGCGGAGAATACAGTCGCAGTGTGCCGAAAGACGTCTGCTTGTCTCTATGCTCTCAAAAAGTTTCGGAACATATTTCCACAGGACTTGAAACGCCAGCTCGTGCAAGCACTCGTTCTACCGAACCTCCACTATTGTGATGTGATTCAACAAGGCATGAGTAGTGAAAACAAAAGACGGCTAGAGCTAACCATGAATGCCTGTGTGCGTTACACCTGCAACATTCGCCGATATGATCATGTTAGTGCTTCATACTCCGAGCTAGGGTGGCTGCGGCCGGACAAATTGCGTGACTACCACACTCTATGTCTACTCCACCGACTCCTCATCGCGCAAGCACCCCAGTACCTTGCTTCAGAGATTAAAAACCTGTCATGTCATCATAATCGAAACACGAGGTCACTCTCATTTGGTATCCTAACTGTGCCCACTCACAAAACAAAAACTTTTGCAAACTCCTTCTCAGTTGCCGCTGTCCGCCTCTGGAACAAACTGCCCCTTACCTTGCGCAAAATTCGATCCCCTGCTGCTTTTAAGAAGAAGTTGAAGCATTTCCTACTATCATCCTCACAAAATTAATGTACAAGGACAATCCCCTCATCTGTCAAATAGCAAAGCTAGCGTCTCCCATCTTGCTCCTGAGATGCCTTCCTCTTCATCTTTCTCTATTAGCCACGCAATCTTCTTTTCCTTTATAATTTCCTTAATTATGTTTCATCATGTCTCTATTCTTCTCCTCCCTTCACCATGAGTCTCCCTCATACTCCCTGCTGCCGGCACTCCTATCTAAAATCTGTCTCTTCAATAATGTCTAATTATAACAGTACTTGTGACCTAAGAATATAAACTCTGTATGTATGTATTTTTCTAGGTGTACCTTTCAAATTGTTTATTTCACTTTTTGTACTAGATGTAGTTTAACATGCCTACTAAAACATATGAATGTAAAATAAGTAGAATGCCTGGTTAGATGTAAGAGAGGGCCTGATGGCCCTAATCTTGCCAGGTTAAATAAATAAATAAATAAATAAATAAATAAACTTATGCTGGGTGGTCATCATTGGTGCATGTGGACGTGCGGGCCTTCCCAATGCACCCCACGCGTGATCGATAGGGTTTAAGTCGTGGGACGGGGGTTCCAGTCTATTCGCCGAATATCCTTTTCTTAAAAGAGCTCCTACATGAGCGTTGTTTGATACGAAATCAGGGCCGAATGCACCCCTGAAAAGACGCACGTGGAGAAGGAGTACAGTGTTTCAAATATTTTGACCAGTGAATGTATCGTGTTAAGACTTGCTATGATCGCAAAAGCATGATGGGACAAACGAAAAGTGGTGTAGCGTGCTCTTTGATTTTGTATGTATCCTCATATGGCGAGAAGTGAGAACAGTGTCGAACGTGATACTTTAGTTGGCCCATGCATTATGGTGTGGGGAGGCATAATGTTGCATTGGCGTATAGGTAACAACGTAAACAGCGAATGAAGTGTCACCAATATGCAGAATGCTAAACCAGGTATCAGTCCGAAAAGTATTTAGTCCTCTGCAGTGTTTGTCGAGTAGTGTTGGAACCTATATTCGCGGAGTCACTGTTACTCAGATACGCAGCTTTTTGTTTGTCTCGTCGAGGTTAGCAACTCGCCAGACTGTTTGAGTGCTCTACTGGCTAACAACTGACGTTGAGCAGACAGTTGTTTGTTACTCTTTCCGCGTCTCTAAGCTCCGCTGGAGATCGTTAGCAAGTTAGTATGAGCACATGACCACATTATCCGAAAGTGTAAGAAAGATATTGCAGTGAGATATCAAGCTTTCAGTGGACTAGACGAATTAGTGAATCGACACCGTCCGACCAAAAAGTCCAGAGACTGAATTTATTCCTGGCGTCCAAGCGACGTGGGCGCAGTAACTAGGACCAACAACTGTAGACAACAGACGTGCATTCGACCATGCAGTTGTCAGCACCAGTAGTGGGCGTGCATCCGAGGAGTGCGTACGTTGTGCTTTGAATCCCACTGGTGCAACATATCTAAGTCAAATGTTCAAGACATACTCCAGGATGTTTCGAAGAGTTGGCCGGGGTGGCCGAGCGGCTCTAGGCGCTACAGTCTGCAACCGCGCGACTGCTACGGGCGCAGGTTCGAATCCTGCCTCGGTCATGGATGTGTGTGATGTCCTTAGGTTAGTTAGGTTAAGTAGTTCTAAGTTCTAGGGGATTGATGACCTCAGAAGTTAAGTCCCATAGTGTTCAGAGCCATTTGAACCATTTGTTTCGAAGAAGAGGAAAGGGTGTTCAGAGTTTGTCCTGCACACCTTGACTCCTGTACCAAAAAAGATTGAAATGCAAACCGGGGACAATTATTTCCTGTAAAAAAAATAAATTAAAAAAAATTAAAAAAATATATTTAAAAAATCGTCACGGGCGACGAGACTTATCAGAACGAACCTACCACCAAACGACAATATGCAGTAATTGACACAAAGTGTCAACACTTTGACGACATTGCCGGCATTCAAGCCAGTGTGAACGCCTGAAGCATTAAAACCACCATCTTAAGTTTTCTCTATTTGTTACTAATCTAATCTCGAAACTTTTTGGAGCAACCGCTTTGTGGAGAGAGAGACAGCCAGCTTACTTGGAATCTGGACTGTTCTCACAGTTCAGTTCCAAAGTAAGTCACTTCAGCAATTACAATAAACTGTCGGCCAAGCATAGCAAATGGTTGGCGCAGTGCCAGGCATACTTGTAGGCAATATTTTAGAAAGGTAGTGATAAAGAGATACAAAATGTTCCGCGAAAGACACGTTTGAGTAGCTACACCATCAGCCACTGTCAAAAGCTTTATTAAATTGCTATTACTTTCGGTCTATACATGGTTCCGTTTCTGCCACTGGTCAAAAAATTCTTAAAATATTTTGCTTTATGATCCGTTGCACATAGTTCATTTTCCTGCCCCTGTCCTATGTGAACCCAGGATCGGCACGTTATTAAGGGTTTCACGAAGTTAGTGGTAAACTGTGAACGGATGCCAGTTCTGTCGCCAATCTGTCCCCTCTGCGACAGAATTTTTGTACCTCATATGTCTGCGTCTAGTGTCATTCCATATGAAAATGTGAGGACGTTTTCGAAATGTTTGCGAGTCGTGTAACTGAACTGGGACATGGGTACCAGCCCGATATCACATAGTTGGATGTGGGAAACCGCCTAAAAACAAAATCCAGACTGGCCGACACACCAGCCCTCGTCGTTAATCTTCCGGGCGGATTCGATACGGGGACGGCGCACCTCCCCGAGTCCCGGAAGCGGCGTGCTAACGAGAGCAGGTCATAGTTGCCTCAATATCAAGTTAAATCGGCATGCAACAACACAGGATGCCATTTAACTTAATGTTAAGGTAACTTTATAGCTGCATGTAATGCATCAGTAAGCACAATATTAAAATTTCTTTGAGCAGTGCCAGAAGATGCTCCATGTATAGAGAAAAACTAGTACCAACTTAATAAAAGTTATGGACAGCGGCTGTCACAGCACCTACACAAATGTTTTTCAGCACTATTGTATGTGTTTCAGAATTGCTCAGTTAAAAGAAAAGTCTGCAGTACGTTGACTGTATATGTCACTACCGCGAATCTGAAAATAGTGCTGACACTCACTTTATCGCCGCTATCGATGGCAGCGTGCTATATGACAACGCACGGTTGAATGCAGAGCTGTTTTGCAAATAGTGTGGGGTGTCGTTGTCCATATATCCGTGGAATGTTGTCCTCTATCAACCACGTACTTGTGCCGCTTGCAGCCTTGCTGCCTATTACTCGGTGTCTGTAGTTGCGACATTTATTGGAAGGTTGCTCTCTAGTCTTCCTTGAAAGAGCCTGCAAGCTTCTATACGTGGGGACGCGCTCGGGAAAACCGGGTAATCCGGAGTTAAAGACGTACGTAAATCCAGCCACTGGTTATTTCTGCAGTACCAGAGGGACGTCCGGTTTACGATCATCTCCGGAAAAAAATCGTGCGAAGACATAAGTGATGCCGGATGCGTGGCTTGACCTGGACCCGTGGACGGTTAACCTTTAACGATAACCACGAGACTGCGGTCTGACGAAAGTTTTCATTTATTATCACTTACTCATTACATTGCAGTTTCGCATTTTTAGACAGATTTTCATTGTCACTTCAGTGAATCCAACTGACATACAAATGCTGCCTAACAGAGATAACATAAAAGCCCGTGCATTCTCTTCATTTGTGCCTGTTATGTAGATCTTACTGTCGGCAAATATAGGCGTTCCATCACTCTGTCGAATATTATTATTATTATTATTATTTTCCACAGTTTGACTTTATGTTGCGGGCTAGTTGTTTCCTGTTTGTTACTAATTATTGTCCCCGTGTTTCTCAACTATTACATAACTGTCTCATTCTTTACAGATATTTCACGATTTGAATCTCTCGTCTCAAGCGACTAAAAAGTTGTTCAGTAGTTGAGAAATTTGTGTGGATATTGAGGGTGAATTCTTACAAACGTCAGCCAAGCAACTTTCGACGAAGAAAGTCAGTGAAAGTTACATTTGAGAAACTCAACCTTGTGGGTACTTTAAAATTAAAATAATTACAAAATATCTTAGCTAGTGGGAGAGAAGTGTTAGTTTAATATCCCATCGACAAGTTCATTAATGACGATCAGCTGAAGGAATGTGACCCGCTTATTGTAAACACGGGCGCACGCTGTCTGCGTCCCAGAGTGCATCTGCTGGAGGTTCTTCCAGTGCCACTGAACGGTGTCACTTCGGTTGGTGCGGTACAGGCCTACATACTTCGGCAGTTCATTGATTTTTTTTAAGTACAGTTCGAAGAAATACCTGATTTAGCTCCTTATTTCTAACGTTGCTACATATAATGTCTGGGAATAAAGCAAAATCTTGGCTTCTGCTGCGTCATCCAAAGTGTGTAACTTAGAACGTTTTACTATCAGCTTTACTGTACCGATTAGATTTGGGAGTCTTCATAACAGGGGGGGGGGGGGGTCCACTGACTGCGCAAAATTTCGAAATGTCTTCTTTCTTACAGGCAGTCAATTGCTGGAGAAAGAGCGTCATCATGGGTGACGTTAGGTTACGTCTTAGCTCAGAGTACTTCTTCCGTCAGATGTAGTTGGTCACAAGCCAAACGTTTCCAAATGAACTCGTTGTTCAGCATTTCTCTGATGATATCCCGCCGCTGTTTTCAGGGCCTTCAAAAATTTGGCGACAATTTGCGACAGTAGTCGACGCAGGCCAAAGTCCGTTCGAAAATAAGGAGAACTGAAAAGGTCGTTACTTAGCACTCGCACTACTTTTGCTTATTGCAGTTATGTCTGCTTTCTGTGCTGTGGGGAAAAATTACTTGGCCAAGTTAACAATATACTCGCTCATTATAATGTCTCGAAAAGGCTAAAAATTCGTCACTTCAGACAGGTTTTAAGACTGGAGAGGTGGGTATACTTCCTGTTGATTCAGGTGATGTTATTGGCCATTGTGACAAGTGGAGTTTTGAACAAGTACATTGCCATTGAGGAAAAACGCTAAGATGCCAGTTTTGTGTATTGTTACAGAAGGTGTTCTGCATAATACGCGTCAACTGTTTTCGAGTAGTCTGTATTGTGAATATAAGAAGACGGTCAAGTTTGCTAGTTCTGTTGCATACAACCCAGGCGTACATGGTTCAAATTTTCAGAAATAAAACATTTTTGTCGTCGGTGTTCGGGAGGAGTGTTATGTACCAGTATTAATTTCACGATCCTTTATGTCCAAAACTTTCGAGAAGGTACAATAGACTAACAGTATAACATTGCATAAGCACTCATAACGCCATCCACATAATACGTCTCAGGTCATACGCATGTCTTAGGAGTGCAATGACAAAAACAATCTTCACACAGATCTCGGCACTTGAATAATGTTGGAAGTCATTGTCAAAATAGTAATCGGTACCCGTATTCGTCAGTAAGCCTGGTATAATGTACCTGCAAAATGATATTAAGTACAGGGACCATTCGCGTCATTTCGCTGCACATGCTGGCATTTTACATAGGTGACAGGCGTAGGTCAGAAACTTCTACATAAAAACAACGCAGGCGACCAAACTTCTCGCTTATTAGATTACGTTACTTCTTGACAATGGAAATAAAAATAAATCCTTTTGCTCCAGAAACTATGTTTTTTCAAAGATAAAGCAGCTTCACAGACCTGATATGCAGAAGAGCTCACTGGATCTGATCATATCGACTGCCAGTACTTCTATGGCATATACTGCGGATCAGAAGGTAAACGATTTTCCCGGTAATCGCTTGTGGCTATTACACACCTCTTGCATTTCTTCAGCCGTTTTGTTTTGGTACAGTGACCTAAGCTGGTAACGACAGCGAAGTTTCAGCGCCAATTTAAAGCCTCCGACATAAATAAGCTCAACGTTAGGACTACGACCACAGCCTAGTGGCACAAGTTCGCCGTCCCGAAGGTAGCACGGAGTAACACAGCTTCTTAAGATGTTGTGAACACCAGGGCCTTACAAAAAGGATCTCTTGCTATCTGCCGTCCGCATTCCGAAATCATCGCGAAAGATAAACAGCTGCGGCCAAGCGCAGACGCGGCAAAACATCCTGGCTGCCGTCCTGTTGCTGGAATGCTTAGCGCGGAAAGAACCACTCACACCGCTGATGTTCTCCAGCATTTAACCACCACTAACCTGTGCTGCAATGTTTCCAACTACCCGTCCCCTCTGTTTGCTGCTTCTACCGTCCTACATTGCCATTGTTTTTGCCTCTGACCATCTTTGGAGTAGACAGGTCGAGGAAATTCAGCGAATCTCACAAACGAGGATGCACAAACGAAAAAAGTCACTACTAAACGGGATCTACGGATTCCAAAAATGTGCATGGACTAGGTATGACGAAACGTACTCCCGTCTGAAACGTAGGTCTCTAGAACAGCGTAGCGTTCCAAAGGATTGGAAAAGGGCACAGGTCATCCCCGTTTTCAAGAAGGGACGTCGAACAGATGTGCAGAACTATAGACCTAACGTCGGTCAGTTGTAGAATTTTGGAACACGTATTATGGTCGATTATAATGACTTTTCTGGAGACTAGAAATCTACTCTGTAGGAATCAGCATGGGTTTCGAAAAAGACGGTCGTGTGAAACCCAGCTCGCGCTATTCGTCCACGAGACTCAGAGGGCCATAGACACGGGTTCACGTGTGATTGGATTGAAGAGTTCCTAGATAACAGAACGCAGCATGTCATTCTCAATGGAGAGAAGTCTTCCGAAGTAAGAGTGATTTCAGGTGTGCCGCAGGGGGGAGTGTCATAGGACCGTTGCTATTCACAATATACATAAATGACCTTGTGGATGACATCGGAAGTTCACTGAGGCTTTTTGCGGATGATGCTGTGGTGTATCGAGAGGTTGTAACAATGGAAAATTGTACTGAAATGCAGGAGGATCTGCAGCGAATTGACGCATGGTGCACGGAATGGGCATTGAATATCAATGTAGACAGGTGTAATGTGCTGCGAATACATAGAAAGATAGATCCCTTATCATTTAGCTACAAAATAGCAGGTCAGCAACTGGAAGCAGTTAATTCCATAAATTATCTGGGAGTACGCATTAGGAGTGATTTAAAATGGAATGATCATATAAAGTTGATCGTCGGTAAAGCAGATGCCAGACTGAGATTCATTGGAAGAATCCTAAGGAAATGCAATCCGAAAACAAAGGAAGTAGGTTACAGAACGCTTGTTCGCTCACTGCTTGAATACTGCTCAGCAGTGTGGGATCCATACCAGATAGGGTTGATAGAAGAGATAGAGAAGATCCAACGGAGAGCAACGCGCTTCGTTACAAGATCATTTAGTAATCGCGAAAGCGTTACGGAGATGATAGATAAACTCCAGTGGAAGATTCTGCAGGAGAGGTGCCCAGTAGCTCGGTACGGGCTTTTGTTGAAGTTTCGAGAACATAGCTTCACCGAAGAGTCATGCAGTATATTGCTCCCTCCTACGTATATTTCGCGAAGAGACCATGAGGATAAAATCAGAGAGATTAGAGCCCACACAGAAGCATACCGACAATCCTTCTTTCCACGAAAAATACGAGACTGGAATAGAAGGGAGAACCGATAAAGGTACTCAAGGTACCCTCCGCCACACACCATCAGGTGGCTTGCGGAGTATGGATGTAGATGTAGATGTATTATTGCAATGTCAGGAATACGATGCTCACCAAACTTCTGCTGAACGGTTTGTCGTTAAAGTTGTTTCTCATTCACTGAGCAGAAGACTGACTTGTGGATGGGTTGGCGATTCATTTTTACGTGCACTATTTTGATGCCTGACCCCGTTGTATTCATCGGTCGACGAAATATTGAGTGTAAATCAAGAAATTGTCAACACGCCTAAACGTGCAAGAACATATTGAGCAGTGTACGCATTCTGTCGAGAAAATCTTGGCAGTCACTACTCATTTGTTGGCTTAAGTTTAGTTGTAAAGTATTCGCACAGTTGAACGTAGTATTACCCGTAGTGCTCTGTCTAGTTGCTTAGGCAATTTATAACTTTGAAATATAAAGCAGAAGAAACTAATTATCAGGAATGTTCCTTCGAAGTACGGAGCCGTATACCTTATCTCCCTTACTAAGTTCAAATGGAACCATTAAGCTTCGTATATGTTGCAACTACTTGTTGGACAAAATAAATAGCTTAGATGTGGTATATGGAACGGCACTCAGCGCGCTCGGTCTTTTATTTATTTATTTATTTTGTTGCATTCACAACTGAAATGTGAAGGCGAATTAGATTCGGGACGACAAGCTTGCTGGAGCCTAGTCGAATGGAAACGATAGCGCAAGAAATGCAGAGCGGCGCCAAGACACACGCGCCATGTCCGTAGCACAGTTTCTCGGACCGGTTCATTGCTCGTATTCGTACTTCGGGGTGTTTGTAGTCCCATATATAGTTAAGTTACTCCTAGAAAGGTATAGCAGGAAGTCGTAAATTACACGTTACACGACGATAGCGTGTACGACTGTCTAGATAAGAGAGCGTGCTGAAAAGTAATACCTCCGAATTTTAAAAAAAGCGTTATTAACAGTGTACGTCTTTCTAACCTTCATGTCTGCATATTTATTTCTCTGGCGACGAACGCATTTCTTTCCAGGAGACACCTATGTGTTGATAACGTCACTTGAGAATGTTTGACTTAGTAGGCAGAGCTGCAACCTCACCTCTGCTTGCACCGCGCTTGATCACTATCAAACTGAAGTCCTCGAAGGTGTTTGGCTGCGCGCGGGGAAGCCGCGCGGTCTCAGGCGTCTTGTCACTGTCTGTGCGGCTCCCCCCGTCAGAGGTCCGAGTCCTTCGTCGGGCATGGATGTGTGTGTTGTCCATAGTGTAAGTTTGTGTAAGTTAGATTAAGTAGTGTGTAGACCAATGACCTCTGCAGTTTGGTCGCGTAAGACCTTACCACAAATTTCCAAATTTCGAAGTTGTTCGTTAAGTTTTGGATGAAGATGAAAATCAGATAGGGCCAAGTCGGGACTGTATGGCGATGACTGTGAACCCTAAGCGTCGGAGTTTTGCGGGTGTCGCAGCGCACGTGTTTGGTCTGGACTGTCATTCTCAAGGAGAGCGTGTTGATGAAGTCTTATATTTCGAAACTCGATTACCGCAGGCTGTTTCTCACGCGCCGAGACAGTTACATTCTACACCGCCAAATTACACACTACAGTTAGGAGTCCTGTAGCGGCCGAGGGCTATAAGTAGACGTGAATAATAAAAATGTTGAATGTTAATGACGTTTGTTTTATTTAAAATGCTTGAAGAGAGTTCACAAATAATTCGGAGGCATTACTTCTCAGCGCACTCTCGTAATAGCTGCCCTGAGACTGGTACACCTACACTGCATAAAAGTATCCCAGCCTATCATTCACGCATTCATTCGTTATATAGAACGTAGTTGAAGAGTACTTCCTGATCTATTTCGGTACATTTTACACATTTTTTCTTATCACGGCTGTGAACCTGAGCTCGTGAAATGTGACAGCACATTTCCTTTTGCTCGCTGTTGTAAAATGTTGCGAAATAATGGAAGGATGATTTCACAACATTCTTCCATCTGCGTTCGAGATTCGACTGGAGCTGGGTCGTGCTTTTTTCCGATAATTCACCATTATGTAGGAAACAGTACCAAGCGGATACTTTAGGAGCCCTTACTGCGTGACATCATCGACGGTTATGTCCGGAAGTTTGCCACCAGCCGACGAGCTGCTGACCGTTGACAGCGGATAAGAGTCCTGAAAACTAAAGAAAGCGTTTTTGCAATATGTGATGATCATCACTTTGTTCAAGCAATCTAACAGCTTGGAAACTGAAAACATACTGTCGGGCTGGCCGCTGATACTATTGCTACGTCTAAAATGTAATCGCCGAACACAATATGTTAAATAGGGGAAAAGGAACTGCTAGATGAAACAACCTACACAGAATTACAAAGTAAAACCTATGGCGCTCCCTGAACTGACATGAAGGTCCAGTGGCTTTTGACTTGAGGACGGGGGAGTTGATGCATTGCGTAACTACCGATACGGCACTCCCGTTGTGGAACCCAAGGTCGAGCGTTGCATGCGCGTCTGATGCATGTGCCGACGAATCTCACGGCACTCCTGAGAAAGCAGCGACGCAGCCAACAGAGCCGCCTTCCCAGAAATTAACCTCGCACTTGCTTACTCCCTTCAGATACTCAGGTGTTTGTGTACCACAAAACGATTTGAAAGGGCCTGAGTTGAAGCTGCAAGTGGGTGAGTGGACGTACCACGTTGAGCTCTCCAGTTAATTCCCAGTAATAGGATCAATATTGTGCAAAAGCAACCTCTGAACCTTTCAGAATCTGGCATAAATAGGGGAAATCTCAAGCAGTGTATGGTAAAATCTCACATTAAAAGTTTTTCTTGGCTCACATCTTGTCTTGTTCGCGACGCCCGTTTTGACTAGAAACTGATATAGCTACCCATCTTTGACTTCACAAATGAGACACCTGTCATATTTTACCGACGTAGTCTCTCATGCCCGCTGTTGTCATTTTGAAACAGCTGCAACATTGAGAAAACGGGTCTATGACGTTAGAAAAGTTACACTAAAATTGTTTTGTTGGATTGCTAGGCCCAGTAGCACACTTGTAATCCAAAGGTCGCGGAATCGGTTCCCTCGAAGGATGCACAGTTATTTGGAACATAAACATGAAACCTCGTTTCATATAAAATTATGAGCGGGTTATAAAAAGAAGTTTTATCCTAAAAATGTAATAATTGCCCACTACGGATATCACTCCAACTGTCTGTAGCCAACTGGATGGCGGCAACTATTTAAAAAAACCTTGCAGACTTCGGATAAAGAACATGCGACAGATGGTTGAAAAGTGCTACCGAAGTCTGTATTTCACCATTATACTCTTCCAAGGACACACACAGAACGCGAAAAGGGCGCATAACGATGTTCACGCGAACACCGGTTGATTGCTAACGGCGGACCGTTGTGCATATGCCGTATGTAAATAGAGAACCGCTGCCCTTTCTGGAAGGTTTCATTACAGGAAGATTTCATTATGTGGGCCTTCTGTTGGCTGTACAACAGCGGTAGTCTGCTAGTGATAGCAGCCGACCACTAATAGCCAATTTATCGAGTCGAATGTCTCGTATCATGTACTTCTAGGGGCACAGCGTCTTCTGACCCTTCTCCCGTTACTTCTGTATTATACCGTAAAGAGTCCATACCCATTAATATTACCTTCGAAAAATTTTTTTTTCCATGTTCGTGATGAGGTGTATTCAGACGAAAGTCCTATTGCAGATACACGTGTTTCGTATTAGGTGTTTCCACGAATGTTTAAAACCAACCAAAGAGACTTCCGGCATCAGGGACAAAGCAAAACACGTTGCTCGCAGCAGCGATACCCTAGCGTTTTCGCCATACTTAATGTAGTTACGAAGTGCGTATCATCTGTGCATTATCGAAGATTGAATACATGCAAATATTTTTTTGCTGTTGTTTCCCACGCAGATGAAAATGTTTTGTACTGTTGTTTCCAGTGATGCGATCATATCACTGTGGGGCAGAAAATCTCTGTTGTTGTTTTCACTCCGAAGACTGGTTTTTGATGCAGCTCTCCATGCTATTCTGTCCTGTGCAAATCTCATCTCCGAGTAACTGCTGCAACGTACATCAATCTGAATCTACTTACTGTGCTCACCTCTTCGTCTCCCTCTACGACCTTTGCTCTCCACGCTTCCCTCCAGTACTAATCTCGTGATCCCTTGATGTCAAAGAATGTGCCCTGTCAGCAGTTCCCTTCTTCTAGTCAGATTGTACCACACTTTTTCACAAATTTTATTCATTACCTCCTCATTAGTACGCGATCTACCCATCTAATCTTCAGCATTCATTTGTAGCACCACATTTGAAAAGCTTCTATTCGTCCTTGGCTAAACTGTTTATCGTCTACATTTCACTTCTATACATGGCTACACTCCAGACACGTACTTTTAGAAAAGACTTCTAATACTCAAATCCGTATTCGATCGTAACCAATGTCTCTTCTTCAGAAACGCTTTCTTGCCATTGCCAGTCCACATTTTATATCCTCTCTACTTCAGCCGTCACCTGTTACTTCGTTGCCCAAATAACAAAACTCGTACTACTTTGTCTCCTTTCCTAATCTAATTCCATTAGTCTTTATGTATTTAATTATGCATTTGTTTCTTCGGGCAAGATTAGCACTTTCATGCTTCCCACATGTAAGCAGACCTCGTTAGTGTGTCAGCATTACCGTGAGTATAGTGCAGCAGGAATACACATAATAATCATGATGAAGACAGTTTCATTAAAATCGTGATAAGCAATTTCCACACTACGTTCCTGTCGAATTTAACGGAAACTTTGGGCAACAGTACAGAATGAACCAAAGTGGACAAGATTGGTGAGAGAGAGAGAGAGAGAGAGAGAGAGAGAGAGAGAGAGAGAGAGAGCGATATGGAAAAAGAAAACAGAAAGAGATGGGAAAAGCACAGATAGTTTACAGTGCGGCGGTAATAATGGTGCCGTGTTTGACAGAGGGAAATCGGCTTTGATATGCCGATAGGAAACGGTGATAACAGCTGAAGTTTTAATCTCGTCTTGAACGCAGAGTGGTTTTGGATAAGACACACATTATAGGACACTTTGTTCCACAAACGTGTGGTTGAAATGGAGAAAGACCTATAAAATGAACGGTATTTGATATGTAAAGAGATGTATTGTACATCCATGGTAGCCGATGTAAATAATGCAGCAGCGGAATGTTGCATAGTTTTCTGACCATAATGAATCAGAGGCATGATTCTGTTCTTAGATTTCTAATGTGTCGTTTCTTTTGGTTGCAGGTAATGCCAGTTGCCCACAGCTGCCTACTCTGTAAGTACTCTGTGAACCCTGGCGGCAGTGTCGTGCCAAATGGTGCAACGGTTCCTCTGGTGCCGGGATGGGCGGTGCCAGTGCAGCGTCGGTGGCGCTGCTTAGCACGTAACGGCCGTCTATTTCTGCCGTAGGCGGCTTGGCTTGGCTTGTCGGTTGGCACCTCCGGAAGTCACACTAACAGGCGGGAGAGGCGGTTAATTTGGTGCAAGGTGGGACTGCGGTAAACGACCCATTCTATAAAACTCAAGTTTACCCTCGTCTCTATTACAGAGGAGAATTCTGCTCTTTCGTTTCAAATGCAACAACTATAGAAGTTTAGTCGCAAAACGATACATCGCCTAGTACAGCGGTACCGTACCGCGTACGTAAATATCTGCCACCTGCAACAGCTGCCCTATGATTTGCTTCTTTGTAGAGCATGCATTTTTGTTAATATCTTAAATTGTGGGCAAGAGACTGAAGCCTTTGGTAAAGGCACTTGAATTGATGGCGTGTTAATTGAAATTGTAAAGGCACCCGGGACAGCTCTGCTGTGTCGTTTACTGCACTGAATACGAGCTGGTCTGTCAGACCAGTTTTATGATTGGATTCAGGACATCCTTGCAGATAGAACTCAGCCCGTCGTCTTTAACGCAACAAAAATAGACTGAATTAAACGTAATTTCGGGAGTGCCCCAAGGGAGCGTTACAGGGTCGTTACTGTTCAGTCAGATATTAAGTAGTATCTCCTTCCTCTTCCCACTAACAACAGTAGCGCCTAACTGAACTGTAGGGTAAGAATGATTCTCTTTGAACATCTTTATTTTTAAAATGACAAACGACAAATATTTAGTTTTTGTAAATGTTTCATTAAATCACGAATTAGTGAGTCATGAAACGGTTGGTACTGCTTATTTCCGATAACCTTTTTTACTGGAAGATAAACCAAACTGTGCATCGCAGGTAAAACTCCTCCACAGAAAATGAAGCTAACTATCCGCATTGAGGGTAGACGCATGTTACAAAACATGCTCTCTCTCTGCCCCACTCCCCCTTCCGGCCACTCATATTTCACCAACACCCTGCACCCCCATTTAAAATCAACCGAATCAAAATATGTGCCGTATACTTATTCCTACTGTTTGTAAAGCACTTCGTTACTAGATTCTGTAGTTCTTATCTGGTAGAAACTGGAAGACTTCAGTCTGTCAGAGCTTTGTTTGGCGGCTACCATTAATAATAATAATAATAATAATAATAATAATAATAATAATAATAATAATAATAATAAGGAAGTGACACAGGTGTTAGATATAGAAGAAAAATTTCAGGTAACATATATAGAATACAAAGACACAAATACAGACATTAGACCATTCTTGCATAGACCACCAAATAACCCAAAAGTCGAAACACCAATAAAAACTATCAACACAATCATACACAACAAAATAAATGAAATCACAACTATGGAAGAGTTACAACTACTGGTTTATATAGGAGCACTCACTACACTAAATATACACACTAGGCAGAGATCAGAACCAACCAACACACAGAAGAAACCCACAAAAGCAGCATGGCAACACAGGCTACAGATCAAAATAGAAAAACTGAGAAAAGACATCGGACAGCTAACACAATTTATAAGAAATGAAATCTCGGAAAAATACGAAAAAGGTTAGGTAAAATCTCACAACAAGAAGCGACAGAGCAATTAGACGAAAAGAAGCAGAAATTACAAGCATTAGCCAAACGACTCAGAAGATACAAAAAAAGTGAAAATAGAAGGAAACTAAACCAAACATTCAACACAAACCAAAAGAAATTTTACCAGACAATAGATAACACACACATTAAAATAGACAATCCACCAAACATAACAGACATGGAACACTTCTGGAGCAACATATGGTCAAACCCGGTACAACATAACAGGCATGCACGATGGACACAAGCAGAAACAGGTACATACAAATGCCTGAAGTGATAATTTTGCAACATGAAGTCACCCAAGCAATTAATTCTACTCACAATTGGAAAGCCCCTGGAAAAGATAAAATAGCAAATTTCTGGCTAAAGAAGTTCACCTCAACACATTCACATCTAACTAAATTATTTAACAGTCACATTGCAGACCCATACACATTCCCTGATACACTTGCACATGGAATAACCTATCTGGAACCTAAAGATCAAGCAGACACAGCAAACCCAGCTAAATATCGCCCCATAACATGCCTACCAACAATATACAAAATATTAACTTCAGTCATTACACAGAAATTAATGACACATACAACACAGAACAAAATTATAAATGAAGAACAAAAAGGCTGTTGCAAAGGAGCACGAGGATGTAAAGAGCAACTGATAATAGATGCAAAGATGACATATCAAGCTAAAACTAAACAAAGGTCGCTACACTACGCATACATTGATTATCAAAAAGCTTTAGATAGTGTACCCCACTCATGGTTACTACAAATATTGGAAATATACAAAGTAGATCCTAAATTGATACAGTTCCTAAACATAGTAATGAAAAATTGGAACACTTAACATCCAAACAAATTCAAATAATATCACATCACAGCCAATACAGATTAAGCGTGGAATATACCAAGGAGACTCATTAAGTCCTTTCTCGTTCTGCCTTGCTCTGAACCCACTATCCAACATGCTAAATAATACAAATTATGGATACAATATTACTGGAACATACCCACACAAAATCACACATTTGCTATACATGGATGATCTAAAACTACTGGCAGCAACAAATCAACAACTCAACCAATTACTAAAGATAACAGAAGGATTCAGCAATGATATAAGTATGGCTTTTGGAACAGACAAATGTAAGAAAAATAGCATAGTCAAGGGAAAACACACTAAACAAGAAGATTACATACTGAATAACCACAGTGACTCCATAGAAGCGATGGAAAAAACGGATGCCTATAAATATCTAGGATACAGACAAAAAATAGGAATAGATAATACAAATATCAAAGAAGAACTAAAAGAAAAATATAGACAAAGACTAACAAAAATACTGAAAACATAATTGACAGCAAGAAACAAGACGAAAGCTATAAATACTTATGCCATACCAATATTGAGCTACTGATTTGGAGTAGTGAAATGGAGTAACATAGACCTAAAAGCACTCAATACACTTACACGATCACAATGCCACAAATATAGAATACATCACATACATTCAGCAACAGAAAGATTCACATTAAGCAGAAAGGAAGGAGGAAGGGGATTTATCGACATAAAAAACCTACATTATGCACAGGTAGACAATTTAAGAAAATTCTTTCTAGAACGAGCAGAAACTAGCAAAATACACAAGGCAATCACTCATATAAATACATCGGCTACACCACTGCAAGTTCATAACCACTTCTACAACCCTTTAGATCACATAACATCAACAGATACGAAGAAAGTAAATTTGAAAAAGAAAACACTTCATGGCAAGCACCCGTATCATCTAACACAGCCACACATCAATCAAGACGCATCCAACACATGGCTAAGAAAAGGCAATATATACAGTGAGACGGAAGGATTCATGATTGCAATACAGGATCAAACAATAAACACCAGATATTACAGTAAGCATATTATTAAAGATCCCAATACCACAACAGATAAATGCAGAATTTGCAAACAACAAATAGAAACAGTAGATCACATCACAAGCGGGTGTACAATACTAGCAAATACAGAATACCCCAGAAGACATGACAATGTCGCAAAAATAATACATCAACAGCTTGCCTTGCAACATAAACTTTTAAAACAACACGTTCCTACATACAAGTATACACCACAAAATGTACTGGAGAATGATGAATGCAAATTATACTGGAACAGAACCATTATAACAGATAAAACAACGCCACATAACAAACCTGACATCATACTCACCAATAAAAAGAAGAAATTAACACAACTAATCGAAATATCCATACCCAATACAACAAATATACAAAAGAAAACAGGAGAAAAAATTGAAAAATACATCCAACTGGCTGAGGAAGTCAAGGACATGTGGCATCAGGAT
This sequence comes from Schistocerca serialis cubense, assembly GCF_023864345.2. Lineage (NCBI taxonomy): Eukaryota > Metazoa > Arthropoda > Insecta > Orthoptera > Acrididae > Schistocerca > Schistocerca serialis. Next base: position 227,392,567 of record NC_064644.1, on the reverse strand, counting down.
AAAGTTGACATCATACGAATTATACTATCAACTACAGGAGTCATACCACACAATATCCACCAGTACATCAATGCAATACAGCTACATCCAAACATATATATACAACTACAGAAATCCGTAATTATTGATACATGTTCAATTACCCGAAAGTTCCTAAATGCAATATAACACATACTGTACAGTTAAAAGGAAGTGACGCTTGATCAAGGTCCGCGTCACTCCATTTTTAACCGGACTTAACGTCTGAGAAAGCGAAAGATAATAATAATAATAATAATAATAATAATAATAATAATAATAATAATAATAATTATATGTATGCCACAGTAGTCACTGTTTTGTAGCGCTGTCAGTTCATTTATCTGTTATGAAATCAATATTGCAATATTGAAGCAATTTATGTTCCATTGTGGGAACTACGTACAACTGTGAGGCATTTTCATGACTTGTTTAAGCATATGCGAGGTATGTGTATAAGTTTTACTGTCATAGTCATGGTACAAAGTATGTGTTAAGTAGCTGGATTATGTGAGGAAAATGTTACTCATATATTCGTTTCACAAGCTATATACTTCACCATATTGTCGTGCGTTAACGCTAGTATTTGAAAAGAAATGTATTATTAACCTTTTAATCAGTATTATAGTGTTAATAAATAGTGATATGATTCTGATATGTTAAAATAATCTAGTTTCGTGATCAAACCACAACTGAACACTTTTGTTTTTACGTCTCAGAAAATTTCATTTTACCACTCAGGGGGTAATTACCTTCAGGTCGGGAACCACTGATGTAGTAGATAATTTAGGAGGCTGTTAGCGGACAAACGCTGTTGTCTGTAAGAAGGTTGCAATGCTAAAAGGCCGCAGAAAACTAGTGTTGATGGTTGGTGCATGGACTGGCAGTTGACCGTGAGCGCGTAAATAAATAAGACATCGAGCACATAGATAGACGAAGAGATGCACTACTTGCCCACTGCAGTATTCGCGGCAGATCATTGAAAACGGTAACCGAAGTAGAATATTTAAGCTGCTTAAAATGGTTTGTAACAAGTCGTAGGAAAAGCAGGTGCCAAGTCGAGATTCATTGGGAGACTGTCATGGAAATGTAATTCATCCTCAAAAGAAGTGGCTTAGAAAACAATTTTTCACCAAGTCTTGAGCGACCATCATTGGTCTGGGAACGATAGCAAGCTGGATTAATTGAGTGAGTGAGTGAGTGAGAGAGAGAGAGAGAGAGAGAGAGAGAGGCAGGCAGGCAGGCAGGCAGGCAGGCGCGCTTCATCACTGGATCTTTTAGTCGGCAGTTACTGAGATGCTCAAACTCCAAAAGGCGGGCGCTACAACATAGACATTGCATAGCACTAAGGATTTAGTTGAAAACTAGAGAAATTAGGGCTTATGGATAGTTGTTCGTCCCACGTGCCATTCATTATGGAACAGGGAAGAGAGAAAAGGACAGGGGTATGAGAAGTATCTTCCGCCACACGCTGTAATGTGGCTTCCAGAGTACAAGTAGATGTATAGCATCCTTATGAATCACTGCAGATATCGTAGAAACGCTGTCCGTGTAGCGGTCGGAGTAGGTTTTTATCCGTTTCAGACTAAAACGAAATAGAATCATTTTGGGTAACCAGATAAATGGGGAAACCGAAGAACCCTTTTTGGATATTTTACAGGTAGTACACAGGCAGAGAATGACTAGGGATTGTTCACAGAAAAAAATTTAAAAATCATCGTTCCACACGAATTTCTCCTAAATGCTTACATTCGTCAAAATTTGCATCGCATTATAATCATAGGAATAAATCTGACTGAATGACAAACTTGCCAGAAGTCAGGCGTTTGTTTGCTTACTGTGCTTGCTTACTATGGAGACAAGATGCAAACGCAGTTACCTTCTTCGCGTGGGATTTCAGGATTCACTTGCATATCTTTCGGAGTAAAGCGTGAATGACATTGGTATTCCAATTTGCTCTCACAGAATCACATTCATACTTATTTTCAGCGAACAGCAATTCACAAATGACAGCCTTTTAGAGAACACTACTCTCCCAAAAAATATAGAAGCAACTAAAATTGAGTGAAACAACAAGCTTGTGTGAAGATTTTTTGGAGGAAAATCGAAAACACACGCACACGCATATACTAACAAATTTACTGTACCCTGATGACGGAGGTTCAAACCTTTGCAACGCGTCGTGGAGATAAACAAACAGTGACTGGTAACAGCAAACTTGTTGTTTCATTTAATGTCAATAAGTCACGGTAAAGTCTAACCGTAAATGTTCGCATTTAAAGTCAACTAAAATTATTCATAAAGGTCGTATATTTCATTTTGAAATATTATTAAAGTATTTTGATCATCAAAATAGTTGTAGTGGATGTGTGGTTTACATGGTATATTTAGACTGCTGGATGTGAAAGCACGCCATCCGTAATCTCCCTTCGACAACACAGTGAGCAATTCCTTGTATTGTTCCCGCCGATGCCAATGAGGTATAATTGCAAGCCGTGTTTGATAGTTTGGCATTGCGCGGTGCAGATGGCACCGCCTGCTAGGCCTCATCACGTTCAGCCAGAACAAAGGACAGGCGTGGCGCTCGCTGCCACGCGGCGGCCACCACGTGTGCACTGCGCGCTCTTCTCTGCGAGCTTCCAAAGATAAACAGCACTAGGCTGGGGCGGAGCGGAGGCGAGGCATTGCTTTCCTGTGTCACTTGTGCAATGCTGTGCTCTAGCACACTAACAAAACGTCACACTATTACTGCGTACTTTTTATTCATAGATCTCATCAGTAGTATGACAGCTTAGCGAGATAATTGTTTTAAACAGATCTTATCGAATGTTACGAAGACGTGGCTAATTTGTCAGAAACAGATGAAATTTCAATAATTAAGAGCGCATAGGTGACCAGTTAACATTGTTTGTACAGAAACTGGTCGCAGCAGATGCTAGGACTCCCTCCAGTACGTGTCAAGGCTCTTGTAAACACGCAGGCTGCGGTAAACAGAACAGTCGCAGCGCTTGTGGGTAGGGTGAGAAAATGAATGTTCCAAACGCGTTCCTTCAGAAGACAGGGCACATTAACAGTGTAAAAGATTTTAGCAGTAGTGGTTCCTGTATGCGATAGAAAAATATTTCTAAATCCGTTCCATATGAGGAAATGAGGACATTTTGTGCAGTCGCTGAGCACTGAACATTTGACTGGAGATTCGAGAAGATTGGTTTCTTTATCAGTGGTACATTTCTACACTGAAGTTCCAAAGATTTCACAATGACATTTGCTCTTACGACATTTGTTTTGCAGGAATGGTCCTATCAGAAAGACTATATACTTGCATGAGTCATTACTGTGCTATACAAACAAATTAACATAGAGGTCTCCATGCGCATCTCCATTACTTCTGTGCTGTACGAACAAGTCGATGTAGAGGTCTTCATGTGCAGCCCACGTGCGGCTGTTAGCAGAAATATTTGTACTAAGTCTCTGTGTTATGTGGGTTTTTCCAAAACTAGGAACAGCTTGAAACGAGAGTAAAATAAGACACATTAACAAGAACGAGCAACATGGGTGTAAAAGAACGCACTCTTCTCTCACGGACTTCAGGCAAAAACGTGTGAAGTTCGTAGCGCCAAAAAGTGTCTGCAAATGTTTCCTGATAGTGCAGTTATTGGTACCACAAAGTTCGTTCTCTACACTTCCAGTAAGCTGCCAATTACAGATTTTGGCACTACATTTGCGGTAGATCTTTTTACAATTAGCTCATAGTTTCATTTGCAATGAAATTGCATGTTTATTTTCCAATCAACTGTGCCGGTTAAAAATGTGCATCCCTGGCGGGAATCGAACCCGCGACCTTTGGATTAGAAGTCCAACGCGCTATCCCCTGCGCTACAGGGACTGGCACGCCAACAAGTTCTGGCAGCGTCAAGTCCTTCCCCCGGCCCGCCGTGCGGTTATCGCAAAGTCACTGCTGACGTAGCGGCGCGCCTGGCGCGTTCATACTCGGCGCGTACTACGTACTTCTGGCCACTGCCTACCGCAGAACAACTTGCGATTAATATGGCAGGGGCATATTTGCTGATGCCACCTACTGCTTTGCGTGCTATTAACATCTCTTAAAGATTTCGCCGGCTCGACTGTAGCTACCATGTGGCGCAGATGACTGGAGGGTAATTTCCGAGATCACACGACCTCTTCAGACTTTGGAAGTAACCTACACTGCAGCTCTATTCGCTACAATGATTCATTGCCAATCCGTCGAGTAGAGCTGATACTAACAATTTCAGAATGGTTATATTGTTTGCCTTAAGATCTCTCCCTCTCTCTCTCTCTCTCTCTCTCTCTCTCTCACACACACATACATACACACACACACACACACACACACACACACACAAACAAGAGACACGCCAGTTTTACGGCCTGTAGAACATTGTTGAGGACAGCTTTAAGAAACTCGGAGAAACCCAGCGGATATTTAGGCGCCTATTAGGGCGTAGAACTTGGTAAACTGCTCTCGTTTCTTAGTGCAATTTAGGTGTATAACGATTGACTCCTTAACAAAAACCAGCTGGAACTATCAGTTCATTTTTGACCACCTATTGTTTGATTTAACGACCGTAGAGTGTACTGAAACGTTGGAATAATTGAGCACGGGCGATTCAGTGTATCTCCAACGACTTGACTTTAGATGGGCTATTTGATGTTTTTGGATACTATCGGCTCGATGGGTTTCAGCAGATGCGAAAATGCCGCATCGTGCACTTGAAACACAAGTCAGTTACATGTTTTTGGTAAATACTTTAAGATGCGTAAATTACTTGAACGAACTGTTGGTTGTGTTGATGTTTTACTTGTTTTAACAATACTTACAGGTGCGCTTGGGAAAGAATTCTTACAGCTGCTGAAGACTCGGACGTGACTGGTTGATAAAATGTTACAAATGGTTATATGAATCTAGCATTGGAGACACAAAGGTGTGCAATACTTAGTCGTAGAACCCATTGAAATTAAACGGCTGACGGAGACAGCAAAAGTGTTATAAAAAGCAGTCCTAAGCTTTCTCCCCAATCACAAACCTATAATGAGCAACATGTTGTCTCTGCGACCTTTTGCTTAATTGACGCGTTCCAAATCATAATGTTTATTGTGAATGTGGTTTAAGTAATGTGGAAGTAATTAGATTTTGGTAATAACAAAGGACATAATTGCTAAAAGAAATCAATAAGCGATCCGTAGGAATATACGACCTGTATATCGTTTTGAAGTTGCATCATCGTGTGCCTCGCCAAATTAAAAACGGAGGGTAAGTTCTCGACGTGTAGCTGAGCCATACCACACAATGCACCCAATGCTACTGTGCCGCTTGTGAAATGACCTGTCAATAGTGATCACGTAACCAATGACGCATCAATTTTTACAAATGTTCGTCATTTTGCTTAATGTTGAAAGAACTGATAAATCTGATACTTAGCTAATAGTATGTTGGCTTCGTTGTCTTCTTAGGGTATGATTGCTGTCCAGAGTTTTTCCTGAGCAAAGAAATTTGTAGCTCTCCAAAATAGTAAAAGGTAAATGGTGACCTTACCTGTACTAAAAATTTAGTGAAAACAAGATTGTAAATAACTTTATAAAATTAACATCGGTATGTTTCATGTTGGCTTCAGAATTATTCCATTGATATCTATTGACAACAATTCATAAGGTATATGGTTGACATGTAAACCAATTTACGAATTTATAATTTTTAATGAATGAAGTGATAGATAACCACTGGTATCGAAGGATTCCTAATATGGACTGGGCTTAGTTAAAATAGGACGTGTGCTTCCTCCTTCGTTTGGAAATGTACTTTAGAAGAGTAGTTGAATGGAACTGATAGCACTTTGGAAAACGGTTGTAAAATGAGTTTCAGCAAAAGAATCACAAGGATAGGCGTATACTCGAATTAAATTAGGCGATGCCGAGGGAGTTTCGATAGGAAATTACGCTAAAAGCCATCGAATGAGTTTTAATATTTAGGGAGGAAAGTATGATTATATAGTAAAAGTGGAAAAGATATAAATTTAACTGGTAAAATATCTCTTCTGAAAGTGTCTGGCGAGTAACCCGGAAGCGAAACGGGGACTATAATCTATAAGACAAGAAATGAATAAAAGCTTAATAAGTTATTTCCGATTCTTGTAGGTGAGTGTTGCATGTTGGTGCGTACGCACTACTTTGTTATGGGAAGGCTAAGTATTAGGCAGCTAGAAGCTGAAGCTGCGTTGGCGGACTTGCCGAGATGTAGTTAGAGTAAGCTGTGTTCCCGTGGAAACTTAGTGTTGATTTTTGTTATGGCTTCTTATATATAGTGCTTTGAAATGCCGTGTCTTTGTGGAGATTATTGCCGTTATGTTGAGGAACCAATATGAGGCGACGTTTATTTACTGTTCTGCAGCCGAGAGCCGGATCTCGAAAACTATCTGAGTGCAATTAGGTCGCCACAGTGCGTTTAACACTCAGACTAGTAGTGAATGTTTTAACCTGCACTTATATAGCCAAGCAACTGGACTCTGTGTGGCGAAGGGTAGGCTTACTTCGTGTATCACTGATGCCCCCCACTACCTCTCTCTCTCTCGCTCTCTCTCTCTCTCTCTCTCACACACACACACACACACACACACACACACACACACACACACACACACTCTCGCTCACTCACTCACACAAGTCATTCCTTTTCCGTCTGCGAATAGTGTGCGGCTGCTGGTAATCCTCCGTATGACGTCGAATCTCTACAGTTTTACCTTCGTGATCATTTTAAGAGATACACTGTTAGAAAAAAGACAACGACGCACCACGGTGGAATCATCCGAATGGGACGGAAATCGATAGATGTTATGTACTTTTAAACACAAACAAATGATTAAACTTTAGAAAAAATCCATGGTTTATTCAAGAGGAAAAAAGCTTCACAGACTGAGCAAGTCAGTAACGAATTGGTCCTTCTCTGGTCATTATGACTGATACAGTTATTGGACGTCCTCCTTGGAGAGATCACCAGATTTTGTTAAATTGGCGCGTTAGATCGTCAATATACTGATACGATTGGAGGACTCTGCTCCTAATACCCCAAACAACCCTGCTAGCCAAAGTAGGGTTTGGCACGTGCAAAGACAAGCGGTAGAAACTCTCGCGGTGTGTGTGTGTGGGGGGGGGGGGGGGGGGGGTCAGGCGCCGGCATTACCTTGCTGAAATGTAAGCCCAGGATGGCTTGCCATGAAGGGCAACAAAACGGGGTGTAGAACATCGTCGACGTACCACTGTGCTGTAAGGAGGTCTGCTATGACTGCTATGAAAAGAAATGGCAACCCGGACCATGACTGCTGGGTGTCGGGCTGTATGGCGAGTGACAGTCAGGTTGGTACCCCAGCACTGTGCCGAGTGTCTCAAGACACGTCTTCGCTGGTTATCAGATCTCAGTTCAAAGCGGGACTCGTCACTGAAGACAATTCTTCTCCTGTAGATGAGATTGCAGCCGAAGACGTGTCTGTAGATCAGGAGACGCACAGACAGCGGTGGGACACCACACGCCCTGTCATCCAGGTGTGATGGTCCGGGGTGCCATTTGTTTCGACAGCAGGTCGCCTTTGGTTGTCCTCTGCGGCATCCTTACAGCATATCGGTACGTCGACGATATTCTACGCTCTTTTGTTGCCCGTCATGGCAAACCATTCTGGACTTAGGCTTCAGCAAGATAATCGCCGCCGCCTCACCGCGAGAGTTTGTGCTTGCCTAACTACGATGGCTAGCAAGGTCGCCAGATCTCTCCCTAATTAAGAACGGTTAGAACGCGATGGGCAGGGCCCTCAAACCATATAGGTTATTGACGATCTAGCGCGCCAATTGGACAGTATTTGTCACATCCCTCAGGAGGACATCCAACAACTTTTATCAACCAGAGCCAAGCCGAACTGCTTGCATAAAGGACAGAGGTGGAACAACGCGTTATTGGCGTGCTCAGTTTGTGAAGCACTTTCTCTTGAACGAATCATCCAATTTTTCTGAGATAGTAATAATTTGTTTGTCCGTACATGTAGATCACATCTACAGATTTCCGTGCCATTGGGATAATTCTTTCATGATTCGCCGAAGCAAAACGTTGATTGATTGTCCTACGAACTTGTGCTCTAGGAATTTTAATAGTAAGCGGCACTTTTTTGTTCGTGAGTGGATTAAACATCGTGAGGATTTGATTTCCCTGGATTAGTTTTTCATGATACTTCCTCTTTAATATGCTGCAAATTGATCCGGCTTTTCCGCTAAACACTTCCGTGCAAATGAGTGGCGCAGAACGTCTCACATCGGTTTGTTCTTCTGTCTTCCACCGCGCCCTGAGCAACTGGCCGGTGCCGGGAGCAGTGGCGATTTGGGTGGCGCGCGCCTGAATGGGCAGCGACCTTGCGTGGCGCGGCTAGACTGCCCTTCGCCGCGGACCACCGCTTACGTAAGCGGGCGCTGGCGCTGGCGCTGGAGCTGGAGCTGGAGCTGGAGCCGGTGCCGTCGGTGAGACAAAGGCGGTGCCTTGCGGGTCACGGGAACCGGTCCCCGCCACGGCGTTGCCGCCCTCACCTGCCAGCACCCGCACTACATCCTCCCATCTCCTGGCCGACTGCCACCGGGAGCTCACACTGCCGCCAACCGGGGCCTATATGCGCTGTCGAAGCAGCTTTTATAGGCTCTTCATGCGGTTTTCCCCGCACGCCTCCCTTAGCGTAAGTGAGGATTGTTGTTACAGGAGCATCCTGACGCAGAATTAAAAGCTTAAAACGCGCCCTAACACGGCGGACAGTCGCCAATAAAAAGTGGAGAAGGAGGCTAAGAAGGTGGGGGATCATATGTACGTATGTCAGCACGCGATAACTGGTTTTCTCATTACGTCGCTCCTGAACTGTGTGCTATGTAAAACTCTTCACATCGCCATTCGCGCGCAATAACCGCAGATAAACGTAGCCTTTCTTTCTACTGTATCATGGGAGTGCATAATCAGTCTGCGATCAGCTAATTACGCAGTAACGGGCGTGCTGCATGGGAACGATGCTAAAGTAACGTGAACGATTTTAACAGTTTTGTGCTTAAATAACTGCTACGGTGATATGTGGCGTTCATGAGATTATCAACAGTAACCTACACTATGTGATCAAAAGTATCCGGTCACCTGGCTGAAAACGAGTTAAGATTCGTGGCGCCATCCATCGCTAATGCTGGAATTCAATATGGTGTTGGCCCACCCTTACCCTTGATGACAGCTTCCACTTTCATAGGCATACGTTCAATCAGGTGCTGGCAGGTTTCTTGGGGAATGGCAGGCCATTCTTTACGGAGTGCTGCACTGAGGAGAGGTATCGATGTCGGTCGGTGAGGCCTGGCACGAAGTCGGCATTCCAAAACATCCCAAAGGTGCTCTATAGGATTCAGGTCAGGACTCTGTGCAAGCCAGTCCATTACAGGAATGTTATCATCGTGTAACCACTCCATTACAGGCTGTGCTTTATGAACAGGTGATCGACCGTGTTGAAAGATACAGTCGCCATCCCCGAATTGCTCTTCAACAGTGGGAAGCAAAGAAGGTGCTTAAAACATCGATGTAGGCTTGTGTTTGATAGTGCGACGCAAAACAACAAGGGGTGCAAGCCACCTCCATGAAAAACACGACCACACCATGACACCACTGCCTCCGAATTTTACCGTTGGCACGACACACGCTCGCAGATGACATTCACCGGGCATTCGCCACACCCACACGCTGCCATCGGATCGCCACATTGTGTAAATTTTTGCGCTGTTCAATCGTCCAATGTTGACGCTTCTTACACCAAGCGAGGCGTTGTTAGGCATTTACGGGCGTGATGTGTGGCTTACGAGCAGCCGCTGGACCATGAAATCAAAGTTTTCTCACCTCCCGCCTAACTGTCATAGTACTTGTAGTGGATCCTGATGCAATTTGGAATTCCTGTGTGACGGTCAGGATAGATGTTTGCCTATTACACATTACGACCCTCTTCAACTATCGGCGGTCTGTGTCAGTCAACAGACGAGGTCGGCCTGTACGCTTTTGTGCTGTGCGTGTCCCTTCACGTTTCCGCTTCACTGTCGCATCGGAATCAGTGGACCCAGGGCTGTTTAGGAGTGTGGAAATCTCGCGTTCAGACGTATGACCACGTTCGAAGTCCGTGAGTTCCGCGGAGCGCCCCATTGTGCTCTCTCACGATGTCTAAATGACTACTGAGGTCGCTGATATGAAGTACCTGGTAATAGATGGCAGCACAATGCACCTAATATGAAAACCACATGTTTTTGGGGGTGTCCGGATACGTTATGCAGAATTGTTCACCAGCGTGCTGTGAGAGCGATAGTTGTTTTACGAAGGCCTTGTAACCATTTTAAAAACCTTGACAGCGATAGTTACGTTCCAGTTTTGCTAACTTCGCGCGTAATTGCTTTTCTAATATTCCTATATAGGTTAGTATTAGTAAATAATACGTAGTCAAAAAAATCACAGAAGATAAGTCTACGAGGCTTAAGTCAGTAAGAAAACTAAGAAAGCCCTGTAATACGTGTAAAGAAAGCCACTGGTTTCGTACAGACGCACGAGGCAAGGTTGACTTCAGCGTAGGCGGCTCGTCCTCTCGAGTGTGTCGCAGTAATCGCACGCGCGTACGTGCGTGACTCCACTCGGACGACGTCCCAGACAGGAGGGCCGTGACGGGCATCGGCAGGCAGGCAGGCAGGCAGACGTTGAGGTAGCGACCGATGTGGCATATTGCCAAGGAAAACCACGATGTGATCTGCGTGTGAAGCTGCGGATGTCTGAAGAGGAAGTCGGTGCCATCCATTGGGGGGCAGCGGAAAAGGACAAACATCGAAGATCGCTTCTAAAAATAGATCAATACATCCACATCCATAGTTCGCACGCCACTAAACGTCGTACCATTCCCTGCAGGACCACCCAAGTCCACTCAGTCCGCTAGTAAATGAGTACCGTGAATCTTGGACCGGGGCGACGGGTACGCCACCCTTCATCTCTAACAGTGCCGTGCCCAAGTCAGTGCAGTAGCCAGATCATGGGCTTGCGCCACGTCCCATACCTGTAACGTGACGCGCGACGCCTCTTAGAGTGTCGACCACTGGAGTTTGTTGAGCACCTCCGTTTTCAAGCGCTTACTAAACTGAGTCCTTGACAAAATGCGCCTCTCTCTCTCTCTCTCTCTCTCTCTCTCTCTCTCTCTCTCTCTCTCTCTCTCTGCCTGATGTAACTGGTAAGGATTCCAGACTGACGAGAAAAACTCATTAATCTCTCTAAAAAGTGCTTAATAGATACTTTCATAAGGGATTAATTAATTTTTAAGGCGATTGCCCAAAGCTGTTAAGTATTTTATGAAATGTATGACACGCACCTGCGTGTTCCACAGATCCACAGATGGCAGGTGGCAGTACTGGCAGTGGGCACGATCCTTGGTTTTTTTGGGGCTACGGTAGAAGCGTGTCCGAAACGGCGAAGTTCGTAAACAGTTCAACAGTTCTTGTGCCGCCGTGGTTGACGTAAACTGTTCATGGCAAAATGGTGCTTTCAAAAACTGCTGACGAGGTAACTGGTGCACCATGGGCCAGAGATAACAGGGACGGCTGAGGAAATGTGTACGGGCGAAAATAGATAGCTGGCCACCCAGATGAACAAAGGGGCTACCAACGTCTCCTCAATGACAGGTTAGCTAACGTTGCTGCATACGGGCCTTCGCAGCGGGCGCCTGGTTCATGTCCCCATGCTGCTGTTCATCAGCGAAGAAGGCTAGAATTTTCACGCCAATACCACTGAGTGGCCATAGGTGGCCTTTTCAGATGAATCACGTTTCATACTCCAGTGGAAAGATGGCTTTTGGCGTGTACGGCATGAAACGTCTGAAAGCAAAAGGCCTAGACCGAATGACGGAGCGTTGTGGTCCGGGATATGGTTTCGTGGCATTCCCTGAGTGATCTTCATTCTGGAAGGCACAGTGGATTAACATAAGTATGCATCTATTTTTGGGTCTCATGTCCACCCCTACATGCAGTTTGTTTTTCCTCGGCACGACGGCGTCTACAAGCAAGACAATGTAACTTGTCACACAGCTCGCAGTGTTCTGAGAGCAAGCTGAGTTTACCGCACTGTCTGGCCACCAAACTGCTTGGATTTAAACTCAGTTGAGAATCTGTGGGACCACCTCGTTCGGCCAGTTCGGGCCGTGGATCCTAAAACGAGAAACCTAGTGCAGCTGGCTACAGCACTGTGATCGGCGTGTCTCCACATCCCTGTCGGTATCTTCTAGAACCTCACTGACAGTCCGCGCTGCAAAATGTGCTTATTCGTGCTTTTGACAGGTGTAGTTATTTACGTATCGTGCCGTGTCATAACCCAATGCTACTAAAACTTTCCCATTAGAACTGCAGAATTTACGAAGGACAATGAGTATCGTTGACCTCTTTAGTAAAGATACGTGATTGCTATTATGATGTTCATTAGTTGTGATTGGGCTGTATTAATAAGATTACCGTATTGATATGACACGTAAATAATAAATGAACATTTACATTGTGATTATTGTAATGAAAACGGACAGTGAAAATAAAAGAACATTTCATGAAATACATTTATATCGTCATTTCTCTTTAGGCGCTCCATACGGTTACTCCCACTATTTTTCCACTGTCACTATTATCGGCGGTATATCGTCAATAGTGTAATCGAACAGCATGGATCTTCCCGCGCCTATTTATGCGCAATTTTATCGTCAGGTCTTACTGCATTTCGTTACGGCCCTCTGACGTTGCCTCAACGGAGCTTCCCAAGTTATCCACTAGATCAGTCATGTGTATTGTAAGCCGTAACGGAATTGTAACATTCGTTGGGCTATTCCCGAAAATAGTCTTACGTTTGTGACATTGTATTTAAGAGAACTACGTGTTGATATTTGTTGCCGGCCGGAGTGGGCGAGCGGTTAAAGGCGCTACAGTCTGGAACCGCACGACCGCTACGGTCGCAGGTTCGAATCCTGCCTCGGGCATGGATGTGTGTGATGTCCTTAGGTTAGTTAGGTTTAAGTAGTTCTAAGTTCTAGGGGACTTATGACCACAGCAGTTGAGTCCCATAGTGCTCAGAGCCATTTGAACCATTTTATCTTTGTTCCGTACGAAGTCCGAAATCCTGCCTTAATTAATAGCCGCCTTCCAGTGCTCTGCCAAGTTGGTGTTTCCATTTTGTACATAATATTTCGACAACCGACTTGGCGCTGCGAGTTCTGCTGTTCTGTTTACTCGCTGCGTGGACTCCAACCACTCTGCTATAAACAGCGGTCTGAGACCAACAATAGCTCGTTCACAGAGTTCGATTCCCGATGTCCACTGCACCCTTTGATGCTATTTTGCTTTATAGAACACGCACTCGTACTCCGTGAAACGAAAATTCCCTCAGCGTTTCAATAAATTGAATGCCGGACCCCAAGCGTTATTTAAATTGAAACCTCCATACCTTTTTAACAGGTTTTCTGACATCTTTATTTCGATTAATTATGCTGTCCCAGAAACTGGGCGTTTGCACCACGATACTGGTTTCATCGTATTTCATTTCACGATTATCTTCGAGGTGCTGCTCGGCGACAGCTGATATGTTAGGTTGTTTCAGTCGGGTGTGTCGCTGATGTTCCTTGTATTACTCGTCGGTCGTCGAAATATTGTACAGAAATGGAAACAACTACACAGCTGAACAACCGGAAGATCATTGTTAGCCAATCACGCCGAGAAAACCTGAGATAACAACGCCGAGAAAACCTGAGATCACATCGTACTCCCTTCATTAAGCTACAATGCAAAACGGCGTCGAATGTGTTCTGGAATAACTTTCGTCCACGAAAAACTGGCCACCGTCTTCGCGACAGTCCGATTTGAAAAAGTACAGACACTCGGACATGCAAACACAAATAACTACTAGAAAAAACAGGGAAACGTGAATTAAAATTGAAAAAATGACGAAGAGTAACGAAGAATCGCATTACATCGTCAAAATGAATGCGAGGAAATTCCATACATATTATTCCTTTGCATTATTTGGCGGTTATGGCGGTTACAGACGAAATCTGTTTCTAATGTGTGCAGCTGTATACAATACATTTTAAGACTCGTTGTGATTCCCCCACCTTAAAAAAAAAGTGCTTGTAATTCTAGAAAGACGACTTTTATCGACAGAGCATAAAATAACCTGAACATTCGCCAGCGGTCTGGTTACTTCCAGCAGAAAGGAGTTTTGTGGTAACATAGGAACAATTGCGGGTCGTCTAGGCGCGGAACTTTACATGACAGTAGTTAAGAGTACGTGTAAGTTCAGCCTTTCTCGTTTTGGCTTGTGTAGAATAACTTTACTACTTACGTGTACATTCACCATTGTCGATAGCATGTGCCTTCCATCGCGTATTCACACTAGTATGGAACAGAGCCCGATATTAGAGTGCAGTAATGTTGCTCCACGCCCGACGTTCACCTCAGAATCGAAAAATCACGACCTCCTGTTGCAAACTTCATTGTCCGGGCAGTGAGACCCCAACCCACGCATACATGTCATTACCTTTTTAGTCGCTATGATTGGTTTAGATTTCATTGCCCTTTGCTTAAAATTCAGCGTTTCGACGGATGCAGCAGTCGATAACGTATGATTCACAGATATCTAAATACTACTTGATGAAGTGAAACAGCAGTTATTCGTCGGTAAAGATTCATAGGAAGCACCATAATATATTTTTCCTTCTTAGTTACTCATATCGAAGTAGCAATGCAGAGTAATCGGTCAAAAAGATATGCCAGAGCCGTGCCCGATCCCGCCAAGATGCAGTTTCTACGTTCTTAGAGTACGATTTAACCACAGGACTGTTTACATAACAGTCGACAAGCTAGCTTAGATATGAAAGGGAAGCAAATCGCGGATCGAATAGATACGCTGGGTTAAACCCTAGGTGTTATATACAGGCCAGCCTTATTTTGGCGGTTTTCCGCATTCGTGTGGGTAAAATGCAGGTTACTCTACTTGTATCTAAATCGGAAACTCAATACGAAAACATACATAAAAACCTGACGCTATTGAGACGGAAACTAGTCAACTGGACTGCCTTAAAGTA
Source organism: Schistocerca serialis cubense (assembly GCF_023864345.2). Classification (NCBI taxonomy): domain Eukaryota; kingdom Metazoa; phylum Arthropoda; class Insecta; order Orthoptera; family Acrididae; genus Schistocerca; species Schistocerca serialis. Next base: position 227,377,379 of record NC_064644.1, on the reverse strand, counting down.
ATGACAACAGAGACAGTAAGTGGTAACCCCACCCACAGACGTAAACTTAGTCAAATCATTGCCAGAAGATTTCCCATCGACGGCAGCATCGTCACGGTGAAACAAAACCCGAAGAAAAAAAATTACTTTAAAATATTTGTTTCCGCTCAATGCTACGGCCTTACTCCACCTTATTGGGAGGGCCTCTCTACTGGTAGATATTTGAACCAACCTCTTGCTGCCTCAGTAGCCTCCCTGTCATCCACGCACAGCTTCCAGCTGGTTGCATCCGTCATTGCGCCAAAGAGATGGAAGGTGGGAGATGCGACGTCCGGGCCAGGATGGATGAGGAAGAATAGTCGAATGAAGTTTTGTGAGCTCCTCTCGGGTGCGCAGACTTGAGTGAGGCAAAGCGTTGTCATGGAAAATGAGTTCTTTTGCTTTTTTTTGTGGCGACGAACGCGCTGAAGTCGTTTCTTCAATTTCCTGACGGTACCACAATGCTTCAGAGTTGATCGTTGCACCATGAAGGAGGACATCAAACAGAATAACCCAGAGCCCCAGAAGACCGTTGCCGTGACTTTACCGGCTGAGGGTGCGGCTTTAAACTTTTTCTTTGGCTGGCTCTGAGCACTATGGGACTTAACATCTGTGGTCATCAGTCCCCTAGAACTTAGAACTACTTAAACCTAACTAACCTAAGGACATCACACACATCCATGCCCGAGGAAGGATTCGAACCTGCGACCGCAGCAGTCACGCGGTTCCAAACTGAAGCGCCTAGAACCGCACGGCCTCTACGGCCGGCTTTTCTTTGGAGGAGAGGTGGTGTGGCGCCGCTCCATGCATTGCTGGTTTGTTTCCGATTCGAAATCGAAATGACGAACCCATTATTCGTCGCCTGTGACGATGTTTGACAAAAAAGACATGCTCCGCCTCGTAACTCGCAAGCAATTCCGCACAGATTGTCCTTCGTTGCTTTTTATGGTCTTCTGTCAGGTGGCGAGGAATCCAGCGGTCACCTGTCAATCACCTCGAATGACAGTGTCCACACGTTTCAACATTGCAACTGTGTGCGGCCGGCTGACACGAAGGAGATCGGACAGGTTTTCGCGACGTTGTTGCGATGATGACAGACGCTTTGCCGACGAATCGCTGTGCTTTTGTTCTCCGCTAGGTCTCCGTAGATCTTCTGCAAGCGCCCATGAATATCAGCGATGCTGTGATTTCCATCAAAAGACTCCATGACAGCGCTCTGCTTCGAACACATCTCATTTACAGACGCCATTTTGAAGGCTACGTATAGCGCCCTTCACCTATCGGAAGTTCAAGAAACTGTAGGGACTGAAGCGGGAATATTCCACGATGTCCCAGAACGAATTCCGCGTTTTTTTCAACCGAAATTGGCTGAGAAAAAGCGTTGCATTACTTGCTGAACGCCACTGGTACAATGCTGTGCTCCTAAACACACTCTCAGAAATTAATTCCTCAAATTAAGACCAATTTTTTATACTATTCGCTTTCCTTTGGTCGTGTATGATGCTGTCTCTGACGGTGCTAGTCTCCTTATTATGCCTCGGTTTCAAGTTGGAATAATTCGCTCACTTCCGCTACGTAGTTGTCCCAAACTTCGACGCAGATATTGCTGCTACTCCTTATCACTCTTTTTCTTTGTCCGATACTCTTAACCCATATTCTGTGTTGATTAGAGGTCCTGTTATTTCAGTGAAGATACCAATCATCCGCGAATATTTGTCAGTCGCATCTCTTCACCCTAAATTTTAATCCCAATCTTGAACCTTTCTTTTATTCTCGTCATTGCGTCTCGTATGTATAGTCTGACGGCGGAAGACTCTATCCCTTTCTTACACCATTTTTAATGCGAGCTCTTCCGTCTTGGTCTTCCATTTTCATTGTTCCGTCTTGGTTCCTGTACAAATTGTACATTTCCCGTCTTTCGCTGCAACTTATACCTCTTTTTCTGAGACTTGCGAATGTCTTGGCACCACTTTAAATACCTCGGATCTTGTTCGCGCGGCGTTTGAAACGTGGCGCTAACTGCGTCCCGTCGCCGGTTGTCTTCAGGTTGCGTCATCTGCAGCGGCTACTGGCGCGGCGGCGTTAAGTGGCTTAAGCGCGACGCGATTGCGCGTCTTGGCAGCGCTTTGTAGGACTTCTGGTGGAGGCGGCGATCGGCGGAGCGCGCGATTAATCCGTAGACAGGCCGGCCGCTAGCGGCGTCGGCGGTGGCGGGATCAATACACGGCGCCAAGCCAGGCAGCGGGCGAGCCACCTGCGACACGGGCCTGCCCGCACCCCTCCCCCACCCAACTCCCTGCACCGAGCACCCTGCTCTGCGCTGCCCGCTGTCTTGATGGGACCCCTTCCGCGCGGGAGGCTGTGCATCTGGATGCTCTGACTGATGCTCACTGCAGCCGGTCTTCGGCGCACAGAGCCCACGTCCCACTCGTGGGAGATGGAGCGATACTGTGTTCCGTATAACAAAGAAATTCGCCAAATAACCGTGCAAATTAAGGAGTCATTTTATTCTCCAGAATGAGATTTTCACTCTGCAGCGGAGTGTGCGCTGATATGAAACTTCCTGGCAGATTAAAACTGTGTGCCCGACCGAGACTGCCCGAAAGGCAAATGTCCCGAGTTCGAGTCTCGGTCGGGCACACAGTTTTAATCTGCCAGGAAGTTTCATTTTATTCTGTTTGCCATCTGTTTCTGCAACTCTGAGTTGCAGTGAAATCCTAGAAGGAAACACTTGAGACTTACCGCACCCAGAAACAGATGGCCCTAGCATGCCAACATCGATAATTTTTGAGAGGTGCATATGGGACATGAAAATGGCATATTTAATTGCCGAAACTGGTTGCGAAAACAAAATAAAATAACTTCTCAGTCTGCACCGTTGTTTTCCAAATATCTTTGTTAAATATTTGACCAACCACTGTCCCACGTCCACAATGGGCCAACAGATATTGTGTTCTAGCCCAAGTCCGAAGACCAAGTCTGATGCAGCTTTCCACGCCAGTTCACCCCGAGCAACTATCTTCGTCTCTACATACCTACTGCAACCTACAGCCATCAGAATATGCTGACTGTATTCATGCCTTGGTCACACCACATAATTTTTTTCCCTTCCGCTCCCCATTCTCCCCTCCATATCAGATTGACTACTGATGCCTCAAGATGTCATATGAACCGATCCCCCTTTTTTCTTTCTTTTTTTTTAGTACAACTGTGCTATACATTTGTTTTATTTTCGTCCTCAGTAGTTATTCGACTTACTCGTATAATCTTCAGTATCCTTCTACAGCACCACGCTTCAAAAGCTTTTATTCTCTTCTTGTCTGAACTGTATATCGTCCACGCTTCACTACCGTACCAAGCTAAATTCAAACAAATGCATTCAGAAAATAATTCCAAACATTTACTCAAAGAAACTATGTGGTTCCAGAGACCTTTTCAATCCTCAAACATCTATTATATACATAATATTAAAATTTTTACAAAGACCAAGATTCAAACCCGGGTCTCCTACTCACTAGTGGCTTTGCACAAGTGCACGGACTACCCCAGTACGCCTCCCTCCTCCGTCCAAATTCCTATTCACGCCTCGGTATTCCCATAAACTCGCACAGCATTTCAGAGGCTCTTCAACTGTATTTTGAATAGCAGCGAACGAAACGGGGCGTTTTTGTTGTGCAAAGCTGTGGGTGGCGTAGTGGTTAGCGCACCTCCCTAGTGAGCGGGAGACCCGTGTTCGAATCGCGCTCTTGGGACAAATTTTCATTCATCGCTTCAGTCTGCGTAAATATAAACCTAGCATTTAAATTTATATTGGATGTTAACAGATTTATCTTCATACGAAACGTTTTTCTTGTTATTGCCAATCTGCATTTTAAATCCTCTCTGCTTTGGCTATCACTAGCTATTTTGCTAAACAAATAGCAGATCTCGTCTTGTAGTGTCGTCTCATTTGGTAATAGAATGTACACATCATCGCCTGATTAGGATACCCTCGGTTATCTTGGTTTTACTTCTGTTAATGTTCGTTACAGTTTCTTTTCAGATGCCCTTCAAAGTGTTTTGCCTTCTCTGACAGAATTAAAATGTCATCGGCAAACCACAAAATTCTTATTTCTTCCCTTTGAACAGTGCAGAAAAGCAACAACATAAAGAAATTATACCTGTGCTTATCGGTTCCATATCTAAAGGGGTCAATGCACCAGTACTCTTCTTCAAACCCACGCTGAAATACACAGCAGATAATCCCTAGTGTGAAATGCTTTCTGCAAGTAAACAGCACAGCCCTGCATGTGAATTCCCTTAAGAATCGGATACGTTTTAAACTACAGAAACTAGCAGTGTTTCCCGGCGAAGGAATTATAACATACGGCGCAGAACTGAAGCATGCGCCGTGTACTGAACGGTGGCCTATATAGGACGTCGAATTGCAATCTTGCGTCAGTTCTCAGCGGGACTCATCAGCAGAAGCAGCATTCCCTGAAGATGGCGAACAGTTGGATCGCCGAAATATCGAGTCAAGTTGATTTTAGGATCCGGCAGCAAACCCGAAAAGACTTTCAAGACTTATTACGCCGGGAAAGCCTACGCACTCACATGAAGCACGCAGTTACACAGCGTGATAAGTCGTCATGCATTTGTGACAGTATGTTGCCGAGAAAGTTGTTAACAGGGGAACGTTGTTGCGAAATGTCAGATTCTTGCTTGAACTTGTGATATAGCCCATTCGTACTCGACATACGATAAGAACGAGAAACATTATTTTATTATTTACCTATTTCTCAGATTAGTGTGTGTGTGTGTGTGTGTGTGTGTGTTTGTGTGTGTGTGTGTGTGTGTGTGTGTGTGTGTGGAAAATGCGACATTTAAAGCTGTCCGGTGCAGTGGACATCAAACGAGAGTAATCTACGTCTTGTTGTTTGAGCCAGTGCTGTAATGCTGAGTACTCATGTTTCTTACGTTTAAGTCATTCAGTGTTCATGTCATGTTTAAATACATAAGTGACATGTGATGTCGCTTTTGTAAAAGATATTTTTCCACTCTGAAGATAGTCTTATGATTGGAACAGGTCGTGAATAAATTCATTTGCAAGACAGCATTGTATTAATCATACATTTCAACAAGTATGTTAATGCTGTTAAGTTGCCTGAAGAAAATGTTTGACTTTTGGTAGGATAGTTAGCCATTCATGCACCTAGTACAAAACATATATTTTATTACCATTAAACAAACAGGTATAAAAGTCTCGTACCTATAACGGTATTTTAAGTGAAACGAAACAGATGGGAAAAAGTAAGTGAACTACTTACTATTTTAAAAGTAATCGCTTTCACTGTTAACATATTTATCTCACTGTGAGACAAGACGGTCAACATGTCGATGGAAAAATGTTTGTGATTGCCTACGGAACCATGGAGTAACGAACAGTTTACCTTCTTTTTTCCCGTCTGTCTCGTTTTCATTTCACTACCCGTTATATATTTCCGACCTCATGAGACGATCGAGGGACTAATAACCATGTAGTTGTATCGCCTTGTATATACAATCGTCATTTTCAGGAACATCTCTTTCCAGCGCACTTTGAATATACGTCTGGATGATAATTGCCAGATTGTAACTTAGGATTTCGTCAAAAGCGTCAAGGATTTCTCAAATGGTCTTTGGCGAATGTGGGTCGGTCATGGTTGCATAACCAACGAGCAGCCTTCGGAGCCCATAACGCATGTTGTCGCAGATGATATGGGGGTCACAGCATCAAGGCTGGCCGCGGGCAGGACAGATACGCCACTCGACTGATGTTACATCCATGTCAGTGGCTACGCCTGTAGATGGCCTGCTCTGATAACACTACTGAGATGCTTCACAAGCCACGTGCTTCTCTTTGTTTAATGGCTGTGAGCGAAAGGATAGGTATGGTACAATGTGTAGTATTGTACCTCGGTGTCACTTTGTCTCGTAAGGTTGCCTGTTGGTAAGTCTCCGTAAAACTTAGCAAGTTTTGCTTGCTTGCTTACCTTGTTCTTTTTGGACTGCGAACAATATAGTATTGCCCGCTATCTTCTTGAGATTGTTGGTGGCTTTTACAAAACAAAATGCTAAATTATTGAAGCAGAAAACTTAGAGGTTATAAAATGTGTCGAACGGGAATCGCGTGCGCTGCTGTTAGCAACTGAAATTTGCAAGTACGCCTCACCGTCCAAACAATGCTCTCGCAGTTCCCAGGCTGCACAGACTGGAAGCTCGAAGTCGGGTCGTGTCGCTTAACTGGAGCTAAGCTGGGGAAAGCATTACCATCTGTCAAGAATTTGGATTCGATTCCCGCTCCAGCGAATAAATTAAACTGACATGAAATATCATTAAAGCATACATTGTGCTGCAGGGTATTTTTTATTCTAATTCTCATTAATTACGTACAACAGGAACTATGTAACGTTTTGCGTCCAGTATTACAGCAGGTTACACTACATATACTAGTTTGCTCTTGAAACTTGCGCACCGGAAAAAATGCAAAAATTGAATGGAGAAGAACGACGGTGGCGTTATCCGTTTGCTGTATTAGCGCGCGAGGAGGGGGGGCTGTTCGAACATACCACTGGAACGCTTAGAGCAATTTCATCCAAACTGGTATGTTACTATCTGGAACAACACATTGTAAGGCACAAGTCGAACGCAGTTTGATTTTATTGCCGGTTTCGCCCTTCACTCGCGAGCATCGTCAGATAATTGCTGTCCTTGAGGTAACACGTTAGGGCGTTAAAAGTACCGTTCGGTACCATGGCCAAGTCCCTAACGTGTTGCCACTCGGACAAATGGTAGCTGATGAAGCTCGCTTCTGACGTGCAAAACTTGTTATAAAATCAAATTGTAAACAACGTTTTTTTTACGCTACAGACAGATTTCGGTTCATTTCTCTATCTAATGGAAGACTGGGCAATCAGCTAGTAGAAGTTGCATCTGAATCTGTCTGTCACATTTGTAATCGTTTTGTTGGATGGACTGTTTACAGTTACTGATCTTGAGGAATATTCCATTCTGTTGGAACTACTCTGTGAGCCGTTTGCTGATCAGAATTTTCCACCGTTACTCTTCGCTTTTCCTGTCGGTAATGGCGACACCATGTCGTATGTGTGTCAGGAGAGGCCACACAGAGAGGGGCCGTGTCGTGTGTCGTGTCCCGCGCAGCTTGCGGCCGATTGATCGCGGCACGGCACGGCACCGCACAGCGTGGCTTGGCGGCCGGCCGGGCTGGCTGGCTGCGCTCCCGAGCCTCACGTGTGCCGCAGCGGTCACGTGACCGCCAGGCAGCTGCAGCCCGTTCAACACGCGACTGACGTCTCGGACAAGTGGCGCAGCCGGCAACCGCCGCACACTGCTCATTAGGTACTAGGCTGCGGGCCCGTGTACTGTTAACAGTTCTTGTCAGGTACCCGCTGCTGCCATTCGAAAGAATTACATAGAGTGGTTCTAATTAACGTGCATCTACTCACACAGGTCCAGTGTGGGCTGTCGTTTAGTATGGTAGCGAAACTTAGTAGTTATTGTAAAGTGTTACTGCAGAACCGATTTACCCTGGAAAAAATAATTAGTTCCAACTTTGGCCACTAGGTACAAATCTGGCGCTATGAATGCGAGAAAGACGTATAGAAATTTTTCCACATTTAATGGTTGAGGAAAGTGATATGTGCAGAAAAGGTCAAACACGTGAGAGAGGCAAATATTGATTTTATTATTAACCGCCGCTTTCAACAATTTGCTCAATATGAGCACTGGAGACGTCGACGAGATGCTGTACAGAGCCAGGTTTGCAACTAGTGGCAAAAATTGGAAATATTCTTTCCAGCGTAAATCGCTTCAGTATTAAACGCGTCAGCATACTTATCAAGTTTCTCTGCTAGACAATAATTCCAGCCCACCTTGGTGAGGAACTGCACGTTAATTATAAACATCCAGTATCCGTTGGCCATACCACCTAACTTAGTGCCGGCAAGTGACACACAACAAAAATAAACAGAGAACCAAAGTGACAACCATGTGTAAATTTAAATGACGGACGATCCGAAGATGGGAGAAACAACCGAAATGTTTCTCCGCCACCACAATCGGGTGGGAAGAGTAACCCTGCTGGCTGGCTCGGTGGAGGGTACTTCGTAAGATTACTAACAACTTTGTCCCATTTTATTTGCATGCTGAGCAAAGGAAAATGCCTCTGTCGAGCCCTAATCTCTCCTATCATATACTCACCATTTCTACGAGACATTTACGATGGTGCAGTAGAAGTGTTGCATTGTCTTCTCTGAATACAGGTTCTCTTAATTTACCTAGTAAGAACTCCGGACGGGCCACACCAACTTAGCAGCGTGTCTCCGAAATCGTTAGATTCAAACTTGCTTCATAATGACTCCAAACGTACCGCAGGATTTATCGTTCCGGTGTCTTCTATGCGAGTTCCCTTACAGGTGCACTGTGCTATCCCAGAATCCTTTGAACAAAGCAAAATCTTCATCTTCCCAAACACTTATTACACGTGTCCGCCCCTTTTCACATAGCTTCTTAATAATATCCCTAAATTATGCACGATGTGATGTGCTCAATATGTTCACCACTTAAATTGCAGTCTGATATTAAACGCATTATCCATGTTTTCTGAAGAGTGTCAGTCATTAAACCAAGAGGGAGTCTTCCTACATTAACGAAGTCCAGACTTCATGGGAAAGTGTTCTAGAAAATAGATTTCGCGTTGCCTGGTGAAACTTCTGTGCCTCTGCCTTACTTTAGTCTTAAATAAAAATAGCTTAACAAAAGGTTTGTGGAATGAATCTGAATTTCATTCGCACTTACAACGAATAACTACTAATGATTTTAGTCTTAATAATAGCTCTGCGTACTTCGATTAATATTTCGTTTGGGATATGAACCTATGACTAATGTGTTGGCATTCTGAAGAAGCTTGTATTAAAGCCGGTCCAGAGCCATCACGCTATAAATTTTTCGTGGTTACCTTAAACAATTTCAGGAGAATATTTCCAGAATTTGCCTTGAAAGACGTCTGAGTTGCTTGTGACATCATTGTCGACGGCCCGTTAAACCGTAATATTGTTTCCATGTTTCTGTCATGCGTGAAAGCGTTAAGAAATTGTGCGCCGCACGACTAGTCTTTTCACACAGGAAAATTTCATTTTTCTTTTGGTCTATTTGAACTATTACATGTGTAAGTTACGAATAATATTAACCTCCCTATCATGTTAAAGCTCCCATTATTTGTAAGATTCCCCGCTAAGTTAAAGTTCTCCAGATGTTAACTGATAACTGTAAGTGTTGTGAGAGATGATTTTCTCGTGTCCTTTACCTGTAATTTATAACGAAACTCGTGTCCGACATCGTCATCAAAGAGTAATGTTATCATCTTACATGTATACAGTAAGGCGTTTCCACCAAGTGCCCTGGCTGTGTCGTAGCCGTATTTGCTTTTTTTTGTTGTGTGTTTCAGTCAAGGTATATTTCTGTGTTACTTACAATATTTATTTTGGTAGATAAACATAGGAAGCGTTACTCTTTCTGCAGCTTTCTGGTTATTTTCTAGGTAGTAACAGCAACGAATTATACAGGGTGTACCGGATATAAGTGGAAATATTTTAATATGTGGTACCTTAATATGTACACAAACCAGTGTGTTGGTTCTTTTTTTCTCTGTGTCGGCCAGCTTCCCACAAAAACGTCACGAAATTTACCATCAGACATTTCCTGCATCGCCGTAAATGGGCCGTGAAGTGAACTAGCCTTTCAGTATAGACTACCCGTTTAGCATCCACGGCATCCACACTTCAGTACCTGACCGGCTGCGCAGGAGAAAATAAAGATTTAATGGCTTGCTCTTGCCACGTGTACTTGAAGATAACACCCAACCTAAAATATAAGACTTGTAATAGCTATAGTTATTAGTCTGCAAATGAGTTAAATACCGATGTAATGTTGGTCAGTACAGTATCCTCTGTCGCCAATAGAAATATCTGCATTTACACCCTTTCTTTAAACATTTTTATCGCGTTGTTGTACTTAACGAAGAGTGCAGAAATCAGTTTCAATCTACTTTAGTTTGGGAATTAAAATCGTTCGAAATTTTAAGGGTGATTGCCACAGGCTGTACATTATTGGCTACATTCAGATCGATGTGCTGGTGCCAAATGATCATTTAATTGAGGTGTTCAGTCGACTTTCCGTTTTCCTGAATGGACAATGCATTACGGCGTTCCAAGCGACCAACTTACCGCTAAATCTGAGGTGGGTGCGATTGAAGGGCTGGGGGGGAGGGGGGAGCTTCCCTTGTTAGTAGAAGTAATTACGGAAGTAGCATCCTACTGTGGAAAGTAAAGCACCTTGTATGAAACGCCGAAACGCCGGTGTGTTAGTGAGCCACGTACTACATAGAAAGTTATTCCACATTTGAAAAATAAGAGTTGCATTTCGAAGAATTAGACAAGTACGTGTCCGAAGGTAGGTTGCACCGGATGCCCTTGCACACAAGACTGCAAAGAGAGGAATAAAAGGAGGTGCAGAAATTCAGAAAGAGTAGAGGGAAGCATAGAATTCGAGGGTGTAGTACCAACGACTGCAAACAGCTTCAGGTACAAAATAGGAACTACTCTTGAATTTTAACAGGAACGCAAGACGGATACGTGTTTTCATAAGTTGACATCGCACACTCCTCACATTTAAAAGATGTCACGTAAGGCTACTGTGGTATCCCTTGACAGGTTTCACACAGTATGCATAAAGTAGTGGAAAAGATACGTGATGTAATTTCCGCGTAGGGCGGGTAGGTGAGGTGAAGGAAGAAAGCCGCAAGCCGGCCGGAGCAATGCGTATGCGGTTGGGGCAGGCGGCGGAGGAGGCTTTGGCGGTCGCAGCGTTGCCAGCACTCCAGAGTCCAGACCGTCGCTGCTGCTGTACCTGTCCCTCTCTGTCCGCCTGTCGCTCACCGGCCTCGGGATTAAGAACATCGCAGAGATGGTTTTTCCGGAACAGTCTGAGGCTGGGCAGTTGTTTTGTCCTAGTAGGAGGTGGTGCTTCGGTAATTACGAGGGGGGCGATTAATAAGTAATGCAATAAATTTTCCTTCTCGGCCAATTTCCGGTGAAGAAACGCGGAATGGAGTTTCAAGAAGTTCCGATAGGTGACGGCGCGATACGTAGCCTTTATAATTAAGTCTGTAACGGAGGTGCGTTCCAAGTTGACACGGTTTCTTTAGGCGGAAAACCAGCATCGCTGATGTACATAGGCGCTTGCAGAATGTCTACAGAGACCTGGCCGTGAACAAAAGCACGGGGAGTCGTTGGGTGAGGCGTCTGTCATCGTCGCAACAATGTCACGCAGACCTGTCAGATCTCCCACGTGCTAGCCGACCGCAATGTTAAAACGTGCAGACGCTCTCATTCGAGGTGATCGACAAATCACAAACACACACCTCCGCTGCTCAACGGGACGTATCCGTCGGTAACGTTGACACACTCGTCCACTAGTTGTACTCAAAGGTATGTGACCGCTTTTTTCCTCACCGCCTAACAGAAACATGAAAGAGCAACGAAGGACCATCTCTGCGGAACTGCTTGCGCGTTAAGAGGGTGAACGTGACTTTTTTCCGAACATTGTCACAGACGACGAATCATGAGTTCGTCACCTCGGACTGAAAACAAAACGGCAAAATCCATGGAGTGGCGCCACAGCACCTCTACTCCGAAGAAAAAGTTCAAAGCTCTACCCTCAGCTGGTAAAGTCATGGGGACGGTCTTCTGGGTTATTTTGTTTGATGTCGTCCCTTATGGTGCAACGATCAACTCTGAAGCGTTTTGTGGTACCATCAGGAAATTAAAAAAACGGCGTCAGTGCTTTCAACGCCACAAAAATGCAAAGGAACTTCTTTTTCTCCATGACAAAGGCCTGAGACAAGTTTGCGCACCAGAGAGAAGCTCACAAGACTTCACTGGAGTGTTCTTCCACATCCACCCTACAGCCCGGATCTCGCACGTGCAGACTTCCATCTGTTTGACCCAATAAAGGATGCACTCCGCGGGAAGCAGTACGTTGATGATATGGTTATTGGTGCAACAAAACTTTGGCTCTGACGTTGACCAGTTGTGTCGTACCAGGCGGGTATGCAGGTCCTACCAGTAACGTGGCGTAAGCCCGTCGCATTGAACTGAGATTATATTGTGAAATAGGGTTTTGTAGCCAAAAGAGTGGGCAATAATGTGGGGTATTTGAGTCCTGGATAAAACCAACCTGCTTTCAGAAAAAAGTGTTGATTGCATATTGAACAACCCTCGTATTACTTCAGGTAACACCAACAGAGATGATGATTTACGAAAAGGAATTTATGAACTAAGTAAAATGTGTAAAATAATTGGAAAATATCTTCTAGTAAATGTTAAGTCAATGGGATTGGATAAATTCAGTGAGGACTATGTTGTTAGTAAGGATACTTTACTTGTTCATTTTTTTCCATTATACTGGATGTAAAATATCGTGCAAATACGAAGAAGCTATGCGGATTAAGTTGAATAGATTTAAAATTACCTGTGGAATAATTATAACTTTAAAACATGAAACACGGAAAAATACAAGACCGAGAGTTTATTAGACAGATGTATTCGAAAGGTATTGAACATTTGGAGTGTGAAAGAAAAACTGGATGAAAATAAAAGGGAATGGGATTAACATCTACAAAGAAAAGATCCAGAGATACTGCAACGTCAGATAAAGAACTTTAAACTAAAGGGAAGAGAGATCCTGGCAGACCGAGAAGAACATAACCGCAGCAGGTCACAACTGGCCTCATATGGGAAGTGGTGAAGTATGCAATTTTTTTATGATTCAAATAATAACACCCTGCACCAGTTACACATTTTTTCAAACATACCCTGATGCGTTTAGAGAATTTTTTCTGAAGTGCAAATATTTACACTTATCTTCTATCTGATGTTTGGGTCTGTGTTATTCTGCGGTCTTGCGCCGCTGTCGTCTTTTTATGATTTTACTGCGATTGAAAGATAGGGAAAAATAATTATTTTATGTAATCGACAATTAGAAGATAGTGGAAATGTGTATGAATACGGAGTGCATCCTTATACGGGAGTGAAACGTAAAGGATGAACAGTTCAGACAGGAAGAGTTTGAAGAAGCTTGAAGTATTTGAAATGTCCGCTACAGAACTACTCTGAAGGTCAGATGGGTAGATAAAACAACTAATGAGGTGGTACTGAATTGAATTAGGCAGAAGAAATGGTATGGCTTATCATGACTGGAAGAATTCGTGTGTGCGTGAGGGGGGGGGGGGGGGGGGGGATTGTGAGACACCGAGGCTTGACTATAGACTATAGTGAGCAACGATGCTTGACTATAGTGAGCAGGTTCAAATTTATATCCGTGCTAATTATGCAGGGAAAAAGAGGTATTTAGAAGGTGGCCTGGCATGGAGAACTCCATCAGTCTGTCTTCATAATGAAGAAAATAACTACGTGTATTGAACATAAAAAGAAATGACGTCCCCTTAAACTGACAGTATGGCCAAATAAACTAAATTAGCCTTTACACAAGACACGCTCAACGAAATTGAAGTGGAGGTCTTGGAGAACAGTCATTTCACAAATGAATTTGAAATTTCTGTTGATTTTTTAATATCGCATTAATTTTTTCAAAGTTACCTGGCTGTTAGTGTTGTAGCTAGACTGAAATGGAGGGTAGTGAAGTATCACTCCTTTCGTGTTAGTTTACTGTATTCTCCATTTTGTGAAGAAGCCTTGTTCTGGGAGGTTTCCAATTACCACACGCTGAATTCTCTTCTATCACTGAATGTTTAATGGAAATTTTATTAATCTGCCCTACAGTGGACATATCAGAGGCAACGGCATTACTTCGTGGTGGGCCGAAGCAGTTCAGCAAACATTCTCTCGGGATCACCCCAGGCTATGCATCTGGCAACGTTGCTGCTGCTATTTTCTATGTGGTTTGATTTTTATAGTTTGAGTTCAAACCTTGAACCATCACCTTCAGTAAAACATTAGCTTCAAAACTATCGGAGCGGAAGTGGGAATTTCAGCAGAAAGGTCGTTCGAGCGAACAAGACTAGTATTATTTACGTTAATATAAAAAAAATGGCTCTGAGCACTATGGGACTTAACTTCTGAGGTCATCAGTCCCCTAGAACTTAGAACTACTTAAACCTAACTAACCTAAGGACATCACACACATCCATGCCCGAGGCAGGATTCGAATATGCGACCGTAGCGGTCGCGCGGTTCCAGACTGTAGCGCCTAGAACCGCTCGGCCACTTCGGCCGGCTACGTTAATACACATTCACCACTGCAGTTAATGGCGGAAGTGTACCGTCACGTTCCCTCGGCGTTTTGTGTTCTACAGTACCTTACTGAAGAAAGTTAATTCTCTCAGGCGGCTGATTATCATCTTCCAAACAACCTCCCATATCGTACGACCAAACCCACTTCACATGTGTTTGTCAGATGTAATGATGCCTATAATTATATCTGGGGGGGGGGGGGGGGAGAGATTGGGTGAAGCTGGCATTGTATTTCCCAGTGGTCAGTCAAGACGTTCACACATGCAATTGTGAGTACCCACGAGATAATCATCTCTATGGATTCCTCTGTGGGGAAGGGATATTCAGTGGTCTGCCCGCCGGTTCTCACGGCAGAAATCATAGTGAGTAAATGTCAACAATCCTATTGACTAAATGTATTAGAATCACACCAGATTGCTTGCTAAACGACAGTTTGGCAAGGGTTGTGCTGGCACGTAACCAGTATTCAAACTAGTCGCGGTGGTAATCTCGGTCTATGAGATTTGGCCACAGACTATTACTCTTAAATCTGCCGAAGTATTTACGCTATTAAAGAGCCTCATGAAACACTGCATCATGATGCAGGAAGTTGATGTTCCTCATGAAAGTACAATGGGGTACTATGATCCCTCAGGTTTTTCCGACGTGATTTGTGTACTTTCAGATATTGAACCAGTTTCTTGTTTTTGTGGACGATATGTCGACGAATGATCCAGTCGTCTTCTTCACTTGCTGCGAAATTTATTGTGTAATCACTGCCTGGACTGAATCTAGACTTCGCCAGGCAGCGAATGTGCAAAATAATACAACTGGCAGCACATCAAGCAGACGACCTGTAGTCGAAATATAGTGCAGTAAAATTGAACCAACTACACGGATGTACATCTGAAAGTACGCAGTTAATGAGAGTATTGTATTGAGCGAACACTGGCAATTGGTTAAAATGGCTCTGAGCACTATGAGACTAACTTCTATGGTCATCAGTCCCCTAGAACTTAGAACTACTTAAACCTAACTAACCTAAGGACAGCACATAACACCCAGTCATCACGAGGCAGAGAAAATCGCTGACGCCGCCGGGAATCGAACCCGGGAACCCGGGCGCTGGAAGCGAGAACGCTACCGCACGACCACGAGCTGCGGACAACACTGGCAACTTCTATGCTTTCACCATTATATACGAAGTATAGCCTATTAAGAAAACAAGGACTTGCAGCTGCTTGTATCACTTCTTTAGGGGCATAAAATTACATAGTTTTAGTATCCAAAGGTAAGTTAATAGAGTTGTAGACAGGAAGGATTTTCTTAATTATCAGCCATATCTGTACTAACACGCACTTTGAAATAATATATCAATTCACACTATTTTTAGTACGCTGAAGAATGAGAGACCATACACGAATGCTCAAATTATATTCGCCGTTACCAAAATAGTAAGAAATTCAGAACTGAAAGAAGTCTGCAACGACTGAGATCTGCACTGCGAAGTTAGTCTGAGAGCTATCAGCTGGCCCCAGTTGCCGAAACGTGATGCCCACTTTGATGTCTGATGGAGAGAAATTTGCGACCAGTGTTTCCCTTTGGTGCGTGTGTAGTAGCTGCGCGTGTTTACAACGCGCCCAGCATCCCCTGGTGGGGCGTTCGGCGGGCTGTCGGACAGTTTGAATTATAAAGCGGCTGCTGGCGCGCGATTACCCGGCCCACAACAGACGAGTAACGGCGACAGCCAACCAACCTGATCGCGAAAGGATTAAATAACCTGCTGCTGTGGTGACCACCGACTGACTGTTACTTGCAGCATAATACTCTTTCTCCCTCCGCCATGTTAACAGGATACATATGCACACTTTGCAAACCACTGTGTACGCAGAGGGTACTTCCCGTTCTACCAACATTAATGTTGGTCACGTTCCATTCGCGTGCTTTTTCATTGCATGGCTGCCAACATTACGAATTGTCCTTCATTGTTAAGGATTTGTCACCTCAATAATGAGTTATGGGAACTTACTAAAAATTACGGAAATAGACATTTTAGAGTTAGTTGTTTCAAAGAACGATTTCGTTGCCACTGTTTACTAAAGGCGCGTTTACAGGCTAGTACTGGACTACCGATGTTTGCAACATGTTGTCAGCATATTGCAACACGAAATCTGTATTCCACGGCTGTGTCGATATATAACAAAGGAACCTTGTTCCTGTAGTGTTGCGTGTTTTGTTTTTACTATGTGTGTAGTGTTGTGTGTTGTCTTCATATGAGTTACTTTAGGAAGTGGAGTGGCCAAGACGTATGCTTTGCGAGCTTGTCACACTGAAGCAGAGGTATGCCTCTGGAATGTTCGAAGTCGTAATTATAAGAACATAAAACAGAAGCTTAAGCTTGACTCCCTACAAAAAAATGTTGCATCGCTTCACCATCAGCAGTGACTTAGATAAAAAGAAGTAAATCTCATTTCTCAATGCCGCAACAGCGACGTCGACAGGATTCGTTATCTGACTTTGGAAAAATATGCCGTCAGCAAGTTACGTGAACTGCCACCATACGAAATGGCGGTGACAACAAAAAATTTACGACCATTCCTTTGGAGCAGAAATGTATGTATGCAGGGGGCAGCAGTAGTAAACGTGGATATGGCAGGGTATCATAAGCTGCAGGTTCCCGTGTCACATTCATTGGAAATGTGAGTGACATTGAGACTGAAGTTCTCTTTATTGAAAACGATAATTTGGATTAATTTCAATATGATAGAACTAAATACATGATGTATTAAACATATTTTCAATATTTAGGGTCGGAAAATTTCTGAGAAAGGACTAAGTTGGGCTTTTAATATTTAAAATTTTGCATCGGGAGGGGGATTCCCTCCATATTTGCCATATGCTTGCGTACAGTCTCTTCACCTGACTGGTAGCTGTGTGACGTAGGTCAACCACTTCCTTCCGCTAACAGCGCTTCTTCCAGGAATTATCGCATTATTATTTTAATTATATTTGCACGAGTACTCCACAAGTATTCTTACAGTCGGCGAAACTCAGAACACATTAATTATAATATGTCCTTTATGTTTACACTGTGATGAATCAGTCCGCGGCTCGTGGTCGTGCGGTAGCGTTCTCGCTTCCCACGCCCGGGTTCCCGGGTTCGATTCCCGGCGGGGTCAGGGATTTTCTCTGCCTCGTGATGACTGGGTGTTGTGTGATGTCCTTAGGTTAGTTAGGTTTAAGTAGTTCTAAGTTCTAGCGGACTGACGACCATAGATGTTAAGTCTCATAGTGCTCAGAGCCATTTTTTTTATTATTATCTGATGTTCTCTGACAAACTCTCCCGTTTTTAGTTTCTGTAGCGGATCTCCAGTGTCCCGTTCCACGTGCTGGTCATGGCATTAGACCGTAAATGTCCAGGGTCTCTGAACCCGGATGTGACCCGTACAGCTTGCAATTCACAACACGAATTATGACGCATTTGAATATATCTAATTGTGCTAAGATTATCTGTTTCCTCAGTGCTTAGTACGCAACATCAGCTATGCTATTCCGTAACTGGTGCAACGCATTCCTTTGGTTAACACTCACACTGACTATAGTACAGTGTGTCGAAAGTGTTTCAATAACTGTGGAATCAGAAAGCACTACAAATCGTTTGACCTTTTGTCTCGTTTCAAGTGATAGCTTTACGTTATAAAAAACTGATTCATGTTATCAGTTTCGATAATACACTAACCGGAAAAAATGCAACACTCACAAGGACTGTGTACAGTGGTACCAGGGTATTATATGTGCTTACTGAGGGATTGTGGTGTTACTGATTCATTGTCACGGTCATCAGCGATCAGATAGCACTCAGGACGCCCGTCTGTGTACCTTGTGTTTTGACTCTTCTGGCAGTAACTGTATTTGTAGGTGAACAGTATTCGCAACATTCATTCTAGGGTACAACCATGCTCCACCGACAAGTACGTTCAAATGGCTCTGAGCACTATAGGACTTAACATCTGAGGTCATCAGTCCCCTAGAACTCAGAACTACTTAAACCTAACTAACCTAAGGACAGCACACACATCCACGCCCGAGGCAGGATTAGAACCTGCAACCGTAGCGGTCGCGCGATTCCACACCGGCCGGCGACAAGTACGTACTCACTCCTTTTGAACAGCTTCGGCCATTTGAACGGGATCGTGTTATGGGCCTGCGGAAAGCTGGACGGATGTATCGACGGACTGCTTCACATGTTGGTCACAATGTATCGGTAGTGTGTCACTGCTAACAGCAGTGGTGTTTGGAACATTCCCACTGTAGAGCAGTTTCTGGACGTCTGCGTAGTACAAATGCATATAAAGACAGGCGCATTATGCGAGTAGAAGTGGCCGACCGACCATCCATGGACGAAATCCGGGCACATGTTGCACCGCTGCGTCTTCAGGGACCATTGGGAACTATATGCTTGCAGCAAGCATAAGATCGCGTGTGCCTCTGGCCAAGTTACCATTTACAACACGACACTTCTCAGCATGGCTACTCTAGTGTCGTGAGAGTGTTGACTGGAGAGTGAATGGCGTTCTGTTGTCTTCAGTGATGAAAGTAGTTTCTGTCTGTATGACAGTGATGGTCTAAACGTGTGTGGCGTACACCTGCTGACCTGCCTATTACAGAGTGCGTTCGCCCATGTCACACAGATCCTATCCCAGCTTTCACGGTGTGAGGATCCATCATTTTAGATCTATATCTGGTGGTGTTATCCCCATAATAACAGCCGTTTCTTTGGACAGTCCTCGTCTACATACGGCAGCTGCGAGGTTTGGTGATGTTGCTGGCCAGGGCTGCAAAAGGCATGGGACACATTGAAGCGCCAACTTACTCGTTGTCCGAGGTCTGCAAGAACCATTGACGAATTGCAGCAAAAGGCGCAAGATGCTTGGGACAATCTGTGACAGGATGCCGTCCGGCACCTTCACGATCGTTCGCATGGGAGAATACACGCGTGCTTTGCCGCCACAAGAAGGTATACCGTGTATTGATACCACTGTTTCGGCTCTCATTACTGTATGTGTATAATTTGGCCTGAATTTATCAAATACTTCTACAATCAAATAGCTGTATCATAATACTTGTGCAGTGTTAGTTATTAACGTATATGCCCCAAAGACTTTCATTTTCGTGTCAACTAGGGATAAATTTTTCAGTCAAAAACTAAGTCGTTACAAATGTATTACACGAAAAAGCAGACCATAGATCGCTCATCCAGAGATCTTGCTCACGTGACAAGGTATTCGTTAGCAGGGTGCATTGTTGGCCTGGTAGTGCAAGCATGGAAAGTGGGCGCCGGATTTACCTACGCGAGCAGCGGCGACCGTGGCGGCTTGCTGTTGGCGTCGGAAAATTTGCAGAGGATGAGGAGGAGAAAGAAATGATAGTGTAGACAAAAATCTTGTATGTGTGTGAATTACGGAAGGAGGGACACGATGCCGAGCTAGGCTGTAGTGTTTCTGCAATATTATGAACAAAAAGGAAATGTCGTGCGTAACGAGACGTCAAAGCAAGCAAAGAACATTTTTACAGATGTTCTATTTATGGGATTTGGTTTTAAAAGGTGCAAGAATGAGAGTTATGTGCGGATGAGACGACATAGTTGAAATAAAGGTAAATTACTTAAATTTTTAAGAAAGAATGAAGGCTAGTCAATTTAAAAATATTAAATTGTTAATCAATTCTGGCATACTAATAACGTCAGAGGAGTATCGTGTAGGTCAGTGCTAAATTCTTGTACTATGCAGGGCACTGGCACTCACACGGACGTGTGACAGCGTTCCACTTGTAAGACTGGGTGCGCTCATACTTTCTCCCCTCCCTGTTTTTCGGGCGCAAGCACGACGGTACTGCTATCGGTCGGGTCTACAGTTTGCTTTACCGGGGCAGTACCCGAATTCAGCCTTGCAGAAGTTATAGGCCTTCGGTTTTACAGGGTGCGGCGAGGAAAATTTGGAAATTTGTGGCAAGTTCCTATGGGACCAAACTGCTGAGGTCATCGGTTCGTAGGCTTTCCGCCCCCCCCCCCCCCACACACACACACACGGGGGGGGGGGGGGGGGGAGGACTCGAACCTCCGACGGGGGGAGCCGCGCGAAATGTGGCGAGGCGGCCAAGACAGCGCCGGGTGGGGAGGGGTGTCGAAAATGCGTAGCCATGACACTGGGTGAATAAAATATTCGAGAAAAGCTAACTTTTCACAAATCTGTTACGTGACCTCTTCTTCGCGGTCTCGCCGCAGACTCCGCGGTCGGCCGATGTTGCGACAGATGTCACGTGTGCCCGTCTCCCTATCTGCGTGCAACGCCTGCACGCGTCCGAGACTCGCCAAGTCAATGAATGACCTCGCTGACCGCGTGATCTGCAACGGGCTGGCGCGTGTGGGATGCCCCATTTTTCTTTTATATTAAAAGAAATTATTACGTAGGCTGAGTCGCTGCTTTCACCCCGCCGTCTGTTAATGATAGTGTTTCTAATATCTGCTTCTTTTGACTTCTATTTTGCACAGTTCGTTGGCCTTTTTTATGAGTCTTCGGCATGGTGGAACTCCGAACCGTGGTTAAAACCATCGGAAGAAAGGAAGATCAGGATTTGACATTCCGTCGAAGAAAAGGCGGTGTCGCTCATTCGCTCATATAGGGGAAGAATGGGAAACGAAACGGTCATGTACTTTTCAAATGAACTATCCTAGCAATTGAAGTGATTTAGAGAAACCACGAAAGAACGATCTCCATATGGCCGTACGCGACTTTGAATCAGTGTCTTTTTTGAGCAAAGTACCACATCACTAGGTGGTCTGTTGGAAGAAAGATGTTCTCTTAATACGAGGATGCTCTCTTAATAACAGATTGTACTGCACCAGTTGAACGTATGTCTTTTATAGAAATTACTGCGAGACTGCAAGCTGTCAAAATATTTCGGCACTGCAGCACACAACTGAAATGAGATAAATAGAAAATTACATTTAGCTCTATTCCTCCCTCCGCGTAGTGTATCGCTTCCCGCAGCGGCTAATTGCTAAATTACTACTTCGTTTTTAACATTTTTCGCGTAGCTTTATGAAGTTTCGTCGAGTACACTGCAGATGTCTGGCCAAGTTATCGTCTTTTCCTATCCCTCAGTTCTGACGAAGGTATTCGAGAGGATAAGGCAAATGACGAAATTGGAAATCTCCCCCATATTTCCAGTTACCATTCTCTCTCTGCCTTATTTGGCTTAAAGTCCCTGACCTTATACGAGCAGTCAGCTGTATCTAGAGAATAAAAAGTAAAAATAGAAATGTTAGGTTGTACGTACTACCATGAAAAGACCAGTAAATAAAAATAAAGGTGCAAACCGATCATTGAGAAGCAGTCTCAATCCGTTCATCAAGGGATTGAGCTTATGTTCTAAGAGCTGACATCGGTTTCCTTGATTCTTGTAACCGCGTGCTACGGTGGAGCTCTAAATTTTTTCTACTGTCGCTGGATGTTATTTCGCGCCTGCGTATCCAGGAAGATAGAGAAGTAGGAAAGGTGTGACAGATTAAAATTTAATTAGTGCCGCCAGAGTTGCTAGAAATGTCGCCGTGGTTCAGCAAAGTGTACAATCTCGTTAGTCCCAATCCGCCTCTCGCTTCACATCAGTTAGGTAGGTTGAGAATAATGAAATGAGAACTCGTAACTCGAATGTGATAGGCACTAGTTTTGATAGACAGAAACATCGATGGCGCCGATATGTCATAGAGTCAAAGCAGCAAGTTTAGACAGCAGTTGAAGTCAGAGGCATGGTATTTGAAAGTACCAATCCAAAGGGACTCGACTGTGGAACGAGGGATACATGTTTTACACACTACTAAATACGAACCATTTTGGTTATATTATGTGGGATACAAGTTGAACGGTCTGGATAGCCACTCACGTTAGCACGCCGCTTCGGGTATTCGGGGAGGCGCGCTGGCCCCGGATAGAATCCACCCAGCGAATTAACGACGAGGGCCAGTGAGCCGGACAATGTGGATGTGATTGAGGCTGTGTCCCCACGTCCGACTAGGTGAATACCGGGCTGGAACCAAAGTCCAGACTCAGTTACACAGTTCACAAACATTTCGAAAACGTTCTCACACTTTCACATAAGATAACACTGGACGCAGATAGAAGGGATACACGAGTTTGCCGCGCCGAAAGGGGTGACGACGGGAGGCCAGCACTAACATAGCCACGGGAGGGCAGCACTAACTGCCAAATTCTGTAATTAACACGCGACCTCTCGAAGATATGGGATAAGGTGGTGGTGGTGGTGGTTAGTGTTTGACGTCCCGTCGACAACGAGGTCATTAGAGACGGAGCGCAAGCTCGGGTTAGGGAAGGATTGGGAAGGAAATCGGCCGAGCCCTTTCAAAGGAACCATCCCGGCATTTGCCTGAAACGATTTAGGGAAATCACGGAAAACCTAAATCAGGATGGCTGGAGACGGGATTGAACCGTCGTCCTCCCGAATGCGAGTCCAGTGTGCTAACCACTGCGCCACCTCGCTCGGTATGGGATAAGGCCAGAAAAAGAAGAACAAGAATAATATGTGACGCCATTTCGTCGCCGCGGTAGTGCACGAGCGGCCGTCGGGTAGTGTCGCGGCAGTGGCCTTCCGGGCAGCCCCAGCCTGGTCCGCGGGACAAAGGCAGCCAGGCATCTGTCTGGCGGCAGTGCTGCCCTTGAGGCGCCGTGACGCCCGCATACTGCGAGACGCGAGCCGCGCACACACCTGCCGATGTCCATGCGCCTGCCGCTCAAGGACTTTCTTCCTAATTCCGATATTTTCTCTTTTTCTTCAACAACCTTCTCTCTTTTTCAACAACTTTTTTCTCATCTTAAACCTCTCTATCCTCAACAAGTTAGTCTCTTCCAAAGCATTGTATGTTAGTTTCCGACATCTCGAGTAACGCAGTTCTCAGAGGACTGGCTAAAAATAAAAAAATCACAAAATAACTCGTGATGGTATAAACACACTATACGGGAAAAGGTTGCAAACTGCTGAGAGGATAGCAATGTTGCAGCGATACAGCTTATTTAAACTTGAACGTTTTTGTGTTGTTCATATGGAACGGTGTGGAGTGGGAGGTTCCTATCCCTTGAAGAAACAATTGGTTCACAGAATCAGTAATTTTGAGATGTGAGACGTGTGAGAGTAGCGAGAGTCCCGTTGTCCACGTGTGGCGCAGGTGTGGGCCGCTCCCAGCTGCCGGGCAGGTGGCCGGCGAGGCGCGGCGGCGGGCACAGCTGCTCCTGCTGCCTGCTATCACAAAGGAAGCGCAAAGCGTCAAGGCGGCGGCCAGGCCCCGGGCCGCCCCCGTACGCAGCCTTTGTCAGACCGGCTACGGATTTGTGTATTCTTCGTCCCGCCGGTTTCCTGTATGCCTTACCCTTCGTGGGCAAAAGCAGTACTTGCGCCCCCCACCCTCCCGGCTCTACGGAGACTCCCGTAACATAAAGATCAGACATAAGACCGGAAGCTCGTTGACTACATGTTATTGATTGTGACATGTTCTTGCCTTCGCGCTACTTTTGCATCGGCATGTTGACTTTGAGGGGAGGGGAGATTGTAGGTTATTAAACCCCGCAAATGTTCGCAACTAAACTGCAACGCCACGTACAAGAATTCGCTGTTCCTTTCCATCGGGCTTCCTTTGTTGAAGGCACTATCAAGCGGATGCCATGAAGGCTTTTTTCCAGTCAGTCCAAATGAGGAAACATTGTGTGTGTGTGTGTGTGTGTGTGTGTGTGTGTGTGTGATAAAGTCCCGCTTCAACAATACGTAAGTTTTAACTTTCGTCACCTTTCCTAAAATGTAGTCATTGTTGCTGAAATCGCAGTTAGCATTGATCTTCCCAGTGCTTGCGGAGAATGACAGCAATGGATGGAATAATTTTACTCGACTCGAAATTTAAAACTGCTTTTCACCATGGGAACAACAGTACAAGAGTTATGATGTTGTCGACGCATCTTCTGTAGGGCGTTAGATGTTTTTCAGTAATGCATAGTTCTCTGGGCAGTGCTCAACGGTGTATGTGTAGGACTCCTGTGTCCCGAAGTAAGTCTGCGAGCGGAATGCTGCGATAGTCGAAAATGCGGCCATGGAAGTCGGAGGATAAAAGGCAACATCTAAATTACAAAAAAATGTGTGTGAAATCTTATGGGACTTAACTG
Source organism: Schistocerca serialis cubense (assembly GCF_023864345.2). Lineage (NCBI taxonomy): Eukaryota > Metazoa > Arthropoda > Insecta > Orthoptera > Acrididae > Schistocerca > Schistocerca serialis. Next base: position 227,352,811 of record NC_064644.1, on the reverse strand, counting down.
CTAAGATCATCAGTCCCTAAGCGTACACACTACTTAACCTAAATTATCCTAAATACAAACACACAAACGCCCATGCCCGAGGGGGGACTCGAACCTCCGCCGGGACCAGCCGCACAGTCCATGACTGTAGCGCCTTAGACCGCTCGGTCTAAATTACAGCTCTTTGAGTATCTCTATATGATTTGGTGGGGAACGACGGTTGTATTTTGTCCTGCAAAATGTGTATAGATGACACAGTAATTTGAAGCCATATTTACATTCACTGCACGTAACACAGCAATCGCTGCACAATAGTGAGCACCAGGGAGTTCGAGACGCACGCTTGCTGTGTCGGTTTTGCAAGTGCGTTGAGTAAGTATGACCAGCTGTCAAAGTCGGTTATTGCAGACCAAAAATTTAAGAGCCATGGTTTAAGCGTCAAATCGGTACTACAATTTTTTGTCGTATTCGCTTAACTGTTGGCAGTGTTACAGACACCCGTATACGTGAAATATGTCAAGGTGTAACGTGGCTCAGCGTCTACTTCAGACTGTAGTCCCTCCCAAAAAACTAGCTACGTAAATCATTTTGAAGGTCGAAGAGCTGAAGGAGAACAGGACTGTCCCTACTAGAACACTGTGGTATTGAAACGAAGCTTCGGGTTTTGATAGCTTTGCCTTATGACGAAATGTCTTTGATACTCTCCCAGGTGTTTAATTTACAGAAGCTCTTGATCTTTCACACCGTTCTCCGAGGAGTACCCCAAGCTGTCGTTTTTCGTCATGCCATTGTCCAAGTTCGCCATATTGCCCCAGCAACAAATTCTGAACACTCTCCTTCAGTTATAAAAAATTCTACAATTGCAGAAGTGTCAAATACTTGTATACACAGTTCCAGTTCATTAATTATTGCAGAATGACTTACGCAAGAGGAAGGGGTCACTGGGCTGAGTATGCCTCACGGTCGCCCAAGCTATGGTGCGGCTAGTGATTCAGATTCGTTTCAAACCAAGAAGACGAAGATAACGGAGCAACATTCGTTTTTGACTAGCATCTAGTTTGAGTCCTCGTAGGTGACGAAGTGTGGCAGAAGCGAGTCCCAATTTATCCTGAATGCGGAAGAAAACGACATCAAACTAAAAGTATTGTAACTTTAAAGGTGGGGGATCTTCTTGCACGTTCCGTGGATCATGTTCTCGATAGCTCGCCACAATGTCGAACATGTCGATAGTTCACAAATTTTCTCTGTGAAAACATGGCTACATGCGAGCGATTTACATAACTGGATTTTCTTAACGTGTCTCAAAGTAAAAGTTCGGCCAAGGCACCAATATTCGTAATTATGTAAGGCCGGTATTACTGTCATATTTCTTTGACAAAGGTCTTTGACGTGGCGCTAAAAAGGTGTATTACACTGTCGTCATATTTATCGTCAAATTTCAAGATGTAGGACAACAACAACAACAACAACAACTTGTTATTATGCGCTGCAGTTGTTTGTACCGAAGTTGCGTTGTGTGTGCATTTGGAAGATAAGCGGCGGAGAAAAAGGAAACCTACTTGGGTGAAGCTACGGGTAGTACGTCGAGATAACAAAAGCATTCAGCAAATTTGGTTAAGAGAGCTGCTAGTGGAGGACGTCAAGTCTTCATACAAATTAGTTGCAAATGGATGAGAGTGCATTACAGTATTAGCTCAGAAAAGTGGCTTCTCATATTACAAAGCAGAACACTCACTTGAGAAACGCTATATCTAAGTGCGAAACCAAGCAATCTCAAGAAAGCTATTGAAAATTTCAATACTGACCTCGATGCACTGTCAAAATGGGCACAGGACATAGGTCTAAAACTAAACCCATCTAAAACCCAAGCGGTACTTGTTGGTCACTCTAAGCTCATTAGCCCAAAACATCGGGAATCCGTACCACCTCTTATCCTAAATGGAACAAATATTAAATTCTCTCCCTCAGCAAAGAGTTTGGGAGTAATAATAGATGAAAATCTAAATTGGACAGAGCACGTAACTGCAGTGTGCAAAAAAGCATCAGCATCCATTCATGTCCTACAAAAATATAAAAAACTCTTCCCTTTCGATCTGAAAAAGAAATTAGTACAAACGCTTATACTCCCAATCATTGACTACAGCGATATTATCCTACAAGGCCTCTCTCAGGAAAATTCCCGACGTCTAGAACTGGTCACGAATGTCTGCGTCCGATATATCTGTGACGTTCGACTTTTTGATCACATTTCACCAGCATATGCAAAATTGTCCTGGCTGCGTGCAGACAAACGCAGAGATTTCCATACACTCTGTCTCATCTACTGCCTTATAAATGTACACTGTCCCTCATATCTCTCCTCGTCCCTAACACTCATGTCGGAACAACATGACAGAAACACACGTTCCCATCATAATAAAATCCTCTCCGTTCCACTGCATCGCTCAGTCACCTTCTCCAAGTCCTTTACAGTAGCGGGAACCCTACTCTGGAATAACCTCCCTCGTTATGTTAGAGAACTTAAAAACATGACCGGCTTCAAAAAACAGTTAATGACGTATCTACTTAGGCAACATTAATGCCTTCCTCTGTACATGAGTGTACTTCACCTCATTAGTTCCCTCTTTCCCCCTCCTTAAACCTCCCTTACCCAAAACTCGCTATACTAGTAAACATCTACTTTACACACCAAGACATTAATGTACATCTGCACAAACCTTCATTACTATTGCCAATCTTTCTCATGTATGTCATTATTATTTGATTTTTTTTACTGTTATTATTATTGCTTTCACCATAATCTGTATGTATAGCACCTGATGTAAAAATACTGCCAGCATTTACTTTATTAGGTCTTAGTCATGTTTATCATTATTATTTGATTTTTTTGTTTTACTGTTATTATTATTGCTTTTATCATAATCTGTATGTATAGCAACTGTTGTAAAAATACTTCCGCATTTACTTTATTAGGTCTTAGTCACTACTCTTTATTCATATTGTCACTAGAGTAAGCTAATTTTCTCATTTAAACTATGTTCATGATGTAACTCTGATGTGTGAAATGCTGCACGTGTGGAACACTGGTCCGATGTAAGAGAGGGCCTGATGGCCCTAATCTGATCAGGTTAAATAAATAAATAAATAAATGTGCAGAAGACAGGCTCACTGTGACACTGCTGTTTCTTAATACAGGGGAGAGCTTCTCTAGTTTATAATACAGCACTCGAATACCACAGTGCACATTAACTAAAATAAATCCAGAAACATATGAAGCTGTTTATAAAGCAATGAAGGGAGAATATGTGAAGGTAAATAAACGTATAGTACACTGTTTGGACAATAAGAACTATTTTTTTAAATAATTTAAATGGTAGAATTTATGTTCCAATAACTATAAAACTAATAAAAAGTAAGATACCGATGAAGTGCTTTTTAACTTGTGGGACCCAAAGTTAAAAAATAGACAAAGTAGAATGGAAAGCTAAGATTTTTTTTTTATTTTTGAGTGTGACCACCTCTATCCCAGCTTGCTGAAGCTGCCTGGATGTTTCCAGATTTGGAGATGGATGGCTGTAGTTGTGATTGTGGGTATGAAGACGTCTGCTGCATATTCCAACTGCCAATCAGCGCATGAATAATAGCATGTATTGCGCTCCTTACTCACCGTGCCCCCCCCCCCCCCCCCCCCCCAACCGTCGAAGCAAGGTTGTTAGATAGTCGAAGGAACTCACCAACTTCGAAGCCATGTTTGTAAACACACTACAGAGACGTCAGATAGCTGTAGCGATGCCAGCGCTCTAAGCTGTTACATTTCATATTGCAGTGAATACAAGACGGAGGATTTTTATGATCAAATCTACGGCGAGGCTCTAATCTTGATCATGTTCCTTTAACGAAAGAAGAGATTTGACAAAGTTTCCCATTACACTGTCAAATTTCTTCGACACAGATGTTCGACATATCAACTTTAACAAAGCAATGTGTTAGTGTAATAGTGGCCTAACTGCTGGGTGACAAGCAAGCAGCTTGTGTTACCCGACGTACCGACTGACGAACGGTTGTCTTCTAGGTGATATCCCGGCGTGGATACCACTCTGTAAGCTCGCTGCGCACCTCAGCTATGTATGCGGTCCACCAGTCGTGTGATACGACTCCCCTCCCCCCTTCCTACAGCAACATAATGCAGCTGTAAGGTCTACTGGCCAGGTCTAGCGCCCGACTCCGCCTGGCTCAGCCGCCAGCACAGGTACCGGAAACGTGGCGCGTGGCCTTGGGCTGTGGCGCTGGTCCCACCTCGGGCCGGTCATCGCCCGCCGCCGGCGCGGCGCGTGGCCGCTTTCCTCTCTGCACAACTCCACTTAGACTGTTCCAAAAAGATTCGTCCGATGTCACAAAACTATTGGTATTCAGTCTGTACATTGATGAAGCAGTAAAGAAAATAAGGAGAAATTTGAAAACAGAATTAGAGTTCCAGGGAGAGGGAATAAAACCTGTTGAGGTTTGCTAACAACATTTATTGAGTTGGTGCATAGGTTCTTAATGTTTTCCCATAACTTTAATAAACACAACATATAGACATAACAGAGACTTTCTCCTTCACTATTTACAACAGTCTGCCAACGAAGTGGTAACTTTAAGATTCCGCGCCTGTAGAAATTACGGCAAGTTGAAAAAGCGAGTTGCTGAGGAGAGAGGGAGATATTTATACTTGCGTATGATAAACCCCTTCCCTCGACAAATTCTCTGCTTCATACCTCCTCTGTTACCACATATGACGTGTCGCTGATCTCATTTGTATTAAGATGTGCCTATTTGCTTCCACCGCCCTGAGTGGAATAAATTAGTTCTAATAAATGTTCACCAACGTGCAGTCTCCTACAGTTGTCCCCTGCACAGAAAACAGTCTTAGGGAGGAACTGATATTTTAGAATTAATTAAATTTCTGATTAGTTCTTTTATACATGAAGTCACTCGCTTTTTACTAGCAGAACACGGAAAACCGCACAATTACATTCCGCTTCTAGAGTCACAAACAATTTCCATTCTTCAACAAAATAATGAACTGCGAATTTCCGTAATTAATATCACGCTGTTCTTTACTATATCTCCAAATAACCATACATGGCTAATAAAGTCTTAACCCGATGGCGACCGCGGCAGACCTGTCTGTCCTTAAAGATTACCGATCCGGACATGATCTTACAGCACGCCATGCCAGTTAGGCGAGATCCGAAGATCACCGAAGTGCTTCGTCTGCCTTTACATTTAGCAGTTTTTTTATTATTCTGCCGGTTATTAATACTTGTGAAATAACGGGCATGCCATTGAGAGATGCTTTAATATGAAATGCAAGTAAATATGCTGTTTATTTTGTCTAATATTAATAACAGAAGATTATCATTTTGGCGCGCAACTTCCGAACGTAGCATCCAATTGCTGAGAAGAACCACAATTTAGCCGATCTTTCCCACGATACCCGTACCGAACAAACCCACTTTCATCGGTACCTCACGCCACCTTATGTCGTCTTGCCACTGCTGCCTTCTCAACTGCTACTTGTACTTCAATATGATGGTTGCAAAGGCAGTAATACTACAAAACCACTTTTCGAGGCGAAGAACTCGTCGAGCCATGTTCGGAGCTCCTTGTCATCTGGAAAGGAAGTTTCTTGAAGGTTGTTAGAGTGTGGAAAAGGTGAAAATTTGAGGGCTCAAGATGAGAGGAATAAGGTGGATGCGGAATCACTTCCCAACACAACTTCGGTACAGTATTTTCTCTCAGTGTAATAGTATGTGGGCAGGCGTTGTCGTGGAGTAGAATCACGTCACGCAAGACTTCCTGGTCGTTGTGCTTGGATAGGCTCTGCAAGACGTCCCAGTTGTTGACATTTAATATCAGAAGTGATGCTTACTCGTCGGGGAAGAAATTCATAATACACCACCAGATGCGTAACATTATTTTTTGTGAATGCCGGCAGGTTTTTTACGGCGAGTTGCTGCTTTGTTTGGACTCAGCCATTCCTTTGTTTTCCTTGTGTTAGCATAAAGACGCCACTTCATGTCTAGAGTAACGATACAGGACAGAAATACTGGGCGTTGTTTACGAGCCAGTTGACGACTAGGAAGCAGAAATGCACATATGTCATATGTTTTGTTTGTTTGAGTTAGAGAAGACAGTACTCATACACCCAATTTTTGAACCTTCCTCATTGCATGCAAATGTCGTACTTTGGTGGAACGATCACAGTTCATCACATTTGCCAGTTCGCGAGTACACTGACGTGTATTGTTGTGGATTAATGCGTTTAAACGATCCTCAAACCCCGAAGGTCGTCTTGAACGTGGAGAGTCACTAATGTCAAAACTATTATCCGTAAAATGAGAGAACCATTTTCTTGCCGTGCTCTGTCCAATGACATTATCCCATTACATGTCGCCTCCGCTGCTGTCACACTTCTATTGGACTCAAAACACACGAATGTCGGAAATGTTCAGATTTATCGACTTTGCACTCCATTTTCCAGCGTCCACAGCCCCAGTCACTATCTCAAAATGACAATATGAAAACTCATATAGCAACAGTGAACTACGAATAAAAATGAGTCGATAAATAAACCCGCAGTAACTGGAATAACAACATGCAAAACAAAAACGCTACGAACTTACGCACCTGCGTAATAACAGACAAGTAGTAAGTGGATTTTGATATTAGCAAAATGAAGGCTAAAGTAGAGGATGGCAATAGTAAGAAAAGCGTTCCTGGACGAGACTTTTACATCGAATAAGAAAGCTTTTTTCTGGAGGTATTTGTGGGGAGTGTAGCACTGCACGCCAGCGAAACGTGGACGACAAGCATTATAGGAAAGAAAGATATGTTTTTGAAATGTTGTGCTACATAAGAATGTTGAAAATTTGAACAAGTAATGAGGTGGGACTGAATGGAGCTGGAGAAAAAGAAATTTGTGGCACAACGTGACTAAAAGAATTTTGGTCGGTTCATAGAATATATCACGAGGCATCAAGGAATCGTACGTGTGACAATGGCAGGAACTGAACTATTTGAAAGTTGCAGAGAGGGACGAAGGTGCGGTAGCGTTCTCGCTTCCCACGCCCGGGTTCCCGGGTTCGATTCCCGGCGGGGTCAGGGATTTTCTCTGCCTCGTGATGGCTGGGTGTTGTGTGCTGTCCTTAGGTTAGTTAGGTTTAAGTAGTTCTAAGTTCTAGGGGACTTATGACCACAGCAGTTGAGTCCCATAGTGCTCAGAGCCATTTGAACCATTTTTTAGAGGGACGAAGGCTTGAATACAGTACGCATGTTCAAATAGATGCAGGTTCAAATGGCTCTGAGCACTATGGGATTTAACATCTGAGGTCATCAGTCCCCTAGAACTTAGAAATACTTAAACCTAACTAACCTAAGGACATCACACACATCCATGCCCGAGGCAGGATTCGAACCTGCGACCGTAGCAGTCGCGCGGTTCCGGACTGAAGCGCCTAGAACTGCTCGACCAGCGCGGTCGGCATAGATGGAGGCTGGAGTAGTTATGCAAAGATGGAGCAGCCTGCGAAGTCTAGACTATCGTGGAGAATTGCATCAGAGCAGTCATTGGACTGAAGATCACACAAATACTATATCTTCTACATGGATGAAGAGAATAACTCAGTAGATTTTAACTTACGCTTAGGACCACAAAGTTTTTATTTTCAAAAGAAAATCTGATTTTACGAGATATTAATATACGTGCAGACTTGGCGTACTTCCTAGTCACATTAAGGATCAAAGTTTTCATTATTTGTCATCGTCGTCATCGTCATTGTCGTCAGTACTAAGACTGGTTTGACGCTACTCTCCACGCTACTTCATCCTGCGCAAGCGTTATAATCTTCGACTAAATACTGCAACCTACATTCATTTCACTCTGCACCTCCCCTGGTCTTCATATACAGTCTTTAGCTAAGGGTCCAGTTACCTGATTCCTTCTTTAACAGTTCAAATGTTCAACGCGCACTGAACCGGATGCTCGACGAAAATTCAGACGATCGTTACACTGATCCATACTTTTGCGAGCACGTCTGGAGTTACTACTTCGCTTTGCAGCATTACGGGTTCCCCGAAGTTGTTGAATAGTGAGGATCAAGGACTGAGACTTTCAGAACCTTCAAGAGGGAGGAAAAATTAAAATACGTGGGATTGGGCGACCTTGGAGGCCAGTGAAGCAGGAAGAGATCCGTACGACCCTTACGGCCGATCCATCAGCTTGCTGTTCAGAAATTGTCTTACGTGCAGACGCCCAGTGCGGTGCTGCTTTCCCCTGTTGAAAGATGAAAATATCAGCATGTTGTTGTAATTGTGGAGCATGTTGCTCTCATGCGCAGTTAAGATTCATGTAACTGTTCTCCCTCTCCCATATGCCGAGTGTGGTAAGTGGTGAAATATCTCACAGATAATACAAATGCTGGTGAGTTCAAAACGGCGTGTTGGCCAAATTATTCACTATTAATCCAAACCTTCCATGTGTTTACACACTCGTAGTATCGGTGATACAACTTGCTTTTAGGAAGAAGTTATCTTTCAGTAAAAATGTCACGTGGCTGCTATGTTTCCAGTGTTCTTACATTGTGGCGGTTCACTTTCCCATTTACAGGGAATATACAGGGTGATTCTTATCATCGTTTAAAAGCCCACGAAGCTACGTGGACAATGCTGAGACAATTAATGACACACAGGGCCGGGAATGTCAGGAAATACCCCAAAAATGGATGAGAAATGTTGCACATCTGACGTCACCATACGACGTACCTCGGTCTTTGCTCGAATGCAAGTATTGCATCGCTCAAACAGAGCAATTTTCGAACACTGTAAATGTGATCTGTTGTAAACGTAGAAATTATAAAATTATTGTCCTCGCTGTAAACAATCAAAAGCTGTTCTTATTTTTTATTACTTTCCTTTTTTATTATTACAGACATTTAATAAGGAAAACGGAGGCTATTTACTGGTAACGACGCAGTTGGGAAGCTTAAACTCATCTACTTCCGACGCGGCAGGGTAGCTTTTATTGTACTGTACTTTGCAATAAATCAGTGGAGAACGCAAGGCCGGTAAATAAAATAATAAATCTTACCTCAGTGTAAATGCACAACTGTCCAACAAATAAAAAAATGCTGCCTGCCCGATGCAAGACTCGAACCCTGAGTCTCACGCGCTTAAGTCGCGCACGTAGGCTGAGAGCCACACTTAACCTGGTTTGGGATAATCAAGTGCGACAGGCTCAACTGCTGCAAGTGTTGCGATGTACATCATCTGGTGATGTCACATGTTTAACATTATTTTTGTCATCCACTTTTGGGGTATTTTCCGTCATTTTCGGCTCCACGTGTCTTAAATTACTTGTCCAGTGTCATCTTCGTCGCTTCCGATGTTTTTAAAAGTTAATAAGAATCGCTCTGTATATATAACGTGTAAAGAAGTCTTAGCAGTAAAACGTGGATAGACAGCAGTGAGTTAGCGAAGAATGCGTCGTGATTGCGGCACTAGCAAACGAACGGATTGGGTATAGGGGGAGAGGGCGGGCATCGGCCGACCTTCTAACAATAGCCAAGCGCGCCGCATCGCAGGTGAACTCCCCGGGGCTATTTGTGGCCTGCGCCTCCAGCTGCGGACCAGCCCCGCAAGGTCGCTCGGCTGCACTCGTGTGCGGGCAACTTGTCATCCAGCCAGAGAGCTGCCAGCAAATATTACCAGTGTGCTTTCCAAATCTAGCAGAATCCTCCAAAATTGTGTACAGCACGTAATTTGCTACATTGCTATCGAATCAGTTCATTCCTGCCGCACATTCGGTTTAATTGGCCACTTCTAACACAGCAACAATTCGGCAAAATACCGGGAAGCACACCGTAAAACAATCACGCCGAGAAAACCTGAGAGAGTGCGATCGGTTGGAGCGTTGCGTAAGGAGCGGTGAAGTAGTGCATCGAATTGTTGCAGTGTTTGTTGCCCCATCGCGGGCGCGCTCGCTGACGTCTTCGTTATTTTCCGTCGATTCTAGGACTTTAGGTCAGTTTCCTGCGTGATTGCGAGTGTGACGCATTGTAACGTGTGCGTGAAAGTTTGTCACTTAACTGATCGCCATTCGTAGAAAAGGATACATTGTTGCTATCAGATTATTACATTGCAGTGGCAACAGTGCGAAGCGCGTTCCTGCGAGGGCTTCTAATGTACTTCTGTTTGGCGCATTATGACACGGCAAGGCATGGAACGGGGACGGACGACGGTAAAGCTGTCCTCCCACGAGACTTCATGGGTTTTCTTTCTCATAGAGTACGTAGTATGAATATAAGCTGTTTCAAAGCTTCAGCAAATTGAGAATATCTCAAAAGCGCACCGTTTTAATTAAGATTTGTTATCATAAAATCACTGGAAACTACGTATTGATAGGTAAAGGCTTCCTATAGGTTACGTTTTTAGTGTTACAACGTGTGTACTACAAAAGTATAGAGTTTCAATGCTACAGCACAATGATGATCTATCAAAAGCGCACCTTTTTGAAAAAACTTGCATATTAAATATCAAATAATGACATTTATAAATAGTCAAGGGTGTACCATATGCGGAGGTCCGACTGTTATCTCGAAACTCGGGTTCGCGTCTACCTCCTTAAATTCGTTTTACCTTTCATTTCCTAAAAGTTTCTAGGTCTTTCTTTATTCATTGATAGAAATTTCACTAGAAATCGATGTTATTTATTATAAATAATGTATTTGCCGCAGTTCTTGTTCCAAAGACTAACGACCTCACTTGATTGCCAGTATTTATCTGAAAGTAACAAAATAAACACTGGAAGGTTTTGCTCTTATGAAACTTTCAGTATTACATTTATCTGGGTTTATGGACTGGCTTATGTGTCCATCTTGCCGGTAAATATCTGTTTCAGAGATGGTGAGCAGCTTCGAAAAAATGTCCTGCATTTCAATGAAACTGCGAAACGAACCTGGATCTTAAACTTCGTGATTAACTACGTTATTTCAGTGTTAGTAGTCAGTGTAATATCGAAAACACGACTATTATGCATGTACAAACTGACATTAGACACCGTTCCTCAATTACATTCAATTTAAAACCGAAAATGGGATGAAAATTAAATTGCGTTAACGAATAACTTCTACTAGTGTGTATAGTAGATCGTTGTACAGCACTATGTGAACTTCCTCTACCACCAATTCGCTGTTCAAGCCATCGACGAGTCCAGAATCTCCTTCGCGATTTTCTCTGCTCTTCTTCGACAGTCACTAACAGTTAACGGAGGTATGTTATGCGCGTCCATTTTCGCAAAGAGACTGTATCATTTGAGAGCTAAATAAAGCCGACAACGGCTGCTGGAGAGCGCTGTGTGCCGACGGCGCTGTCTCGTGAGGTCGGATGTTCCTTCCGCGTCCACTTAAATGTTAACTGCCTCTTCCCTAGTGAGGACGGGTTAGCGGAGGACTTTCCAGTGGCGCCAAGAGCTTGTAACTTCAGTAACTCTTGATAAGACTGAAAAATCTGGCTGAACTTGAAATACACTCCTGGAAATTGAAATAAGAACACCGTGAATTCATTGTCCCAGGAAGGGGAAACTTTGACACATTCCTGGGGTCAGATACATCACATGATCACACTGACAGAACCACAGGCACATAGACACAGGCAACAGAGCATGCACAATGTCGGCACTAGTACAGTGTATATCCACCTTTCGCAGCAATGCAGGCTGCTATTCTCCCATGGAGACGATCGTAGGGATGTTGGATGTAGTCCTGTGGAACGGCTTGCCATGCCATTTCCACCTGGCGCCTCAGTTGGACCAGCGTTCGAGCTGGACGTGCAGACCGCGTGAGACGACGCTTCATCCAGTCCCAAACATGCTCAATGGGGGACAGATCCGGAGATCTTGCTGGCCAGGGTAGTTGACTTACACCTTCTAGAGCACGTTGGGTGGCACGGGATACATGCGGACGTGCATTGTCCTGTTGGAACAGCAAGTTCCCTTGCCGGTCTAGGAATGGTAGAACGATGGGTTCGATGACGGTTTGGATGTACCGTGCACTATTCAGTGTCCCCTCGACGATCACCAGTGGTGTACGGCCAGTGTAGGAGATCGCTCCCCACTCCATGATGCCGGGTGTTGGCCCTGTGTGCCTCGGTCGTATGCAGTCCTGATTGTGGCGCTCACCTGCACGGCGCCAAACACGCATAAGACCATCATTGGCACCAAGGCAGAAGCGACTCTCATCGCTGAAGACGACACGTCTCCATTCGTCCCTCCATTCACGCCTGTCGCGACACCACTGGAGGCGGGCTGCACGATGTTGGGGCGTGAGCGGAAGACGGCCTAACGGTGTGCGGGACCGTAGCCCAGCTTCATGGAGACGGTTGCGAATGGTCCTCGCCGATACCCCAGGAGCAACAGTGTCCCTAATTTGCTGGGAAGTGGCGATGCGGTCCCCTACGGCACTGCGTAGGATCCTACGGTCTTGGCGTGCATCCGTGCGTCGCTGCGGTCCGGTCCCAGGTCGACGGGCACGTGCACCTTCCGCCGACCACTGGCGACAACATCGATGTACTGTGGAGACCTCACGCCGCATGTGTTGAGTGATTCGGCGGTACGTCCACCCGACCTCCCGCATGCCCACTATACGCCCTCGCTCAATGTCCGTCAACTGCACATACGGTTCACGTCCACGCTGTCGCGGCATGCTACCAGTGTTAAAGACTGCGATGGAGCTCCGTATGCCACGGCAAACTGGCTGACACTGACGGCGGCGGTGCACAAATGCTGCGCAGCTAGCGCCATTCGACGGCCAACACCGCGGTTCCTGGTGTGTCCGCTGTGCCGTGCGTGTGATCATTGCTTGTACAGCCCTCTCGCAGTGTCCGGAGCAAGTATGGTGGGTCTGACACACCGGTGTCAATGTGTTCTTTTTTCCATTTCCAGGAGTGTATTTCGAATTGGCACGTCGCTTGAGAGTGACTGTATTGAGAGTGACTGTGTCATTGACACTCATGAAAACAAGTAAAGCAAAATTTGCACTTACATGCACCAAATACTGGTTCAGGGAAATTTGGAATTTCAAGATCGAAAACATGAAAGTGTCAGGGAAACCATTCAATGAAAGACTAAATCCTGGTAAAGACTAAATGTAGCGATAGGGAGATGAAAAGTATCATTACAGACGCGCAGTAGCACGGGACTGCGTGACTTTGGTAGTGCTGGCGAGTGATTTCGGCACGTGGGGCGGACGGCGGGCGGCGCGCGAGTGAGTAATTTCCTGTCAATTACCGCCTCACAGAGTCCAGGGAGCAGCCGCAGATTGGCCACCGTAAATAGTCGCACGCTGCGCACGCAGTGTCGGGTCGCGTATTTGCTGCGGCTGCTCCTAACCAAATAAACGCAGATTACAAATTACTGGACGCCTCCCTAAGGTATTTTCACCGGTACTGAACTTACGCAAGTAAACCTGCGAACATACCAAGGAAATAGCTGCGAGTACATTTATTGCGAATTTACGGAGCTCGAGATTCTGCATTTTAGCAGTACTGCAACCAAAGTATAATTTTTTTTCATGTTTGATGTATTAAAATATACTGCCATTTGGTTCCTGTTTGATAAATAATAAAAACGTCTAATGCACTCAATTTGATCAAAGATAATCTTACGGCTTGTGTTCCACAGGGTGACATGTCGTTCGGTTACTGGCATGCCGAAAGGCACTACACGCGAGAAACTTCCAGGAAGTTAAGAAAAAAGCAATAAATTTGGCACATTTCTGGTGGAATTGACAGTGAAATAGAATTAGTGCAGAATTTGGTGTACTGCCCATTTTTGCTATACATTTTTGAATGCGTTAAGAACAATAGGAGAAAATGGACGTACACAACAGCTTACAGATACTAAAGAAGCAATTAAACTACGTTAGGACTTCAGAAAGTACGTTACGCATGTTGTCCCACGCTAAGCCCATTGCGCAACGGAAGTGGCGCAATGTCACGAGAGTGCATGTTTTGGATTTTCTTGCAGACACAGTTCTGCTGCTGTACGGATAACAGATGCATCATAGTGTGCGACTGAAGTGAAGTGATGCGGCGACAGGAAACGTAATTGAAAATTGAAGTATGGGGAACATCGGGCTAAACATTAATTTTGAACCCAGAACAAACCGTGAACTCTGGCGATATGTGGACCAAGTGCAGTGCCGCGTCCCGACGTAGTGAAATGCTGCCAACAACTTGATCAAGGCCGCACAGACGTCGGTGATGCTGATCGGGAAGGACAGCTCTTGCACCGCGCGATTTCCGTACTTTCGATTGTCTGAAAGAACATCTAGGGCGGAAGAGAGATTTCTTTTAACGTTGAAGACATTAAGACCGGTTCTCGAATGACCAAGGAACGGAATTGGACCAGTGGTACAACGTTCAGATAGTTATTTACAGAAATTTGGTGACTGTTGAAAAATAGTGTCATATACCTGTCACTTTGACGTGTAATGCAGCATTAATGGCCTGCCATAAAATGTGTAACTTACTTTTTGAAATCCCCTCGTGCAAATAACAGCAATAAGCGCATTCGCAGCAAATCCCGGTATCTTTACTGTGTCTTCAAAAGTAGTGTAGTCCTTGTCTCGCATGCGGAACCGGTCGCCACGTACAACAAATCGCCCACCTACATTTGGATATTTCATTAGTATTTTATTTTCTTGTCGGCCGGTGTGGCCGAGCGGTTCTAGCGCTTCAGTCTGGAACCGCGCGACCGCTACGGTCGCAGGTTCGAATCCTGCCTCGGGCGTGGATGTGTGTGATGTCCTTAGGTTAGTTAGATTTAAGTAGTTCTAAGTTCTAGGGGACTGATGACCTCAGATGTTAAGACCCATAGTGCTCAGAGCCATTTGAACCATTTTTTTTTTCTTAGTACTTCGTCTTCCATCAGTGTCAGTGGCACTATTTTAACTGTTAGTCTGTTAGATATCTTACGCATAGATTGTGAACAAGGCCTGCATTTGCCTCCACACGCATGTGACTGACACCCTTTGCATTAAGTTACACGAGCAGCGCTCCAAAAGTAATGCAATAAATTAATAATTAGAAATTTTTAATAACAGGTCCAGTAACTGTCTAGAGCTGAATAAAAATATGGAATTGTAGAACTGAAAATGCAATGTGCAGTGAAAGAAAAAAGTTTTTTTGCGTCACCATCATAGTTTGTTTTTCCTTATTCGGATACTCTCAGTACATTTTTGACCGCAGGAAATGACTACCTTGTAATGAAATCGAAAAAAGTGAGCATGCATTGTCAGTGCAGACAATGCTCTGTCCCCAAATATGGACATGACAGTATGGCTTGTTTACACTATCAGCATTCCTCGGAGACCCATTTCAAGCTTAGACCGTGCGGGCATTCTCAAGTTTTGCGAGATACAAAGCACTGTCAGCATCATCCCATAAATGTAAATGTCGTGTGACTAGGGCCTACCGTCAGGTAGACCGTTCGCCGGGTGCAAGTCTCTCTATTTGACGCTACTTCGGCGACTTGCGAGTCGATGGGGATGAAATGATGATGATTAGAACAACACAACACCCAGTCCTGAGCGCGGAAAATCTCCGACCTAGCCGGGAATCGAACCCTGGCCCTTAGGATTGAACTTCCATGTTCCTTCTGACTCACTAGACGTCAGAAGCGCTGTCGTCGTCGAAGAATGCGCAACGTTTCACTCACCATTTAGACAGCATATCAAGGAGAATCTAAACACTTGCCCCGGGTTGCAACAACATGGTATTGGGTTGCAACAACATGGTATTGAATGCTACCCAGTAGCGAATAAGCAAAGGAGGCTGATTTCCAACGATCTGCATCTATGTTGGTTATAGTTTTGTTTCATAAGGATTGTTCTTAAATTTCCTGCTCCCTTTGAATTAAAGCAGTAATGAATCCGAAGATCGTTTTTAACGATAGTGTATTAATAGGTATGGTTCTGTTGGTATGCTGTTGCATTCCTCCAATCTTTGAACTGACTTGCCTAGCTAGTTACAGGGGGACCCACAGTTTAAAGTGGATTCCGAACTAGGGTGCAACTCGGCACCTCACATCAACAAACATTGCTAGAGATGAGAGAAGTGGTAAGTGACAGAAGACAATCCTAGGATTGGCTGGGGATCCAACCTTTGGACTTGTAGTCTGGCACTTTACCACTGAGACACCGAGACAGGCCCTCATATGTCCGCAGATATCAAGATCATGCAAAACGTTATTTGAGCCGTTTAGTACTTCCGTATTTTTGTATTGGATGACGCTGTGCTTAAATTGCACGAGTACAGCTTCGACCAAAGTGTGTCAACTGTATGTTACGTTGACAACCGACGGCAGCTTTTTTAGCATTGGGATCGGCAGACGGTGGCCATGAGAGCATGGACATGGACGCGCCGAAACAGTGAGCCGCCTTGGCCCGCTTGCAACCGCGCGCCTCCTCGGCTCGTCGCCTGTTTGCTGTTTTCGCCCGAAAGTTACAGCCGAAAACTATTTGGCGCCTCCCTGCCCCCCCCCCCCCCCCCTCCCCCCTGCGTCATGGAGGTCGCCAGCAAACAACTGATACTGGCAGGGGCTGGTTGCAAACTGGTGGCGCCTGTGCTGTGTGTCAGCAGTGGGGCGTTACTGCTACAGCCTGCCACCCCCCCACCCCCCCCGCCCTCTCTATCTGCCTGTCTCGCTCTCTCTCTCTTTCAATACATTCGTATTGAAAGAGGGAGGTGCGTCAGGTGCAGCGCCTGCGCGTTATATTTACCGGTGCAGGCTTGTCGCCAACTGCGCACGTCTGCCCACGAGGACGGAGTTTACAACCCGACGGTGTGGCTTGCTTATCCAGGAGGCGCTATACCCACACCTGCAGTTCAGTGGACACGTCTTGTTACTTAAAACTTTTCCTCGCTGCACAGAGGCTGTACCAACGTGTTCCACAATCCCCTTTGGTTATTTACCGTTGTAAATAAACAGGCTGAGTCGAAGTCAGGCGAATATTAAAACTAGTCTCAAAAGTTGTGTTCCGAATGTAATGAAACTGATGTAAAGTGAAGAGCACATGAAGCTCAAAAGAACAGTTGCCAACGAACAAAATAAAATAGGCGTGCCAGTATAGTATTCCGTACATAACATCAAAGCGATGTGTAATTAATTCCAAGCAGCTGTACACTTGGGTGACAAGTCATAGGCTAGCTCCAAATATCGTGCCGGACCTCCTTTTGCCCAGCGTAGTACCAGCAACCAGACGTGGTTGGGAGGCTCATAGAAATTCTTATGTTTAGGAACATAAATCCATAAATGGCTGCAGATGGTCTCCAAGTAGCTCTTGACGATATCGGTTGGGCCCTAGACGACTGGAAAACCATGGTCTGATCAAATGGGTCCCGATTTTAGTAGGTAAGAGCTGGTGGTGGTATTAGAGTTTGGCGCAGAACCCACGAACCCTTTGACACAAGTTGTCAACAGGGTACTGTGCAAGCCGGTGGTAGCTCCATAAGGGTGTGGGCGTTCAAAGTCTGTTAATGCCCATGTGGCCGTGAATCACGTAGGAAATCTCTTCACATGTATCACCTGAGTACAAATAACAACTCTGTACGCGATATTGCCGCCATCTGTATATGTGCATATCACTATCCCATGACTATTCTCACCTCAGTGTACAGCAGAGTTTAATATTGTTACGAAGCCTCAGTTAGACCATAAGTAAAATATTTGAATAATTGCAGCAAATCTATTAGACAAATCTTAAAACCACTTCTTCTTACACTACTTCTCTACATAATCAATATTCAGATTTAGCCATTTATGACTTCTCTACGAGTTGACAGTTCCCTCTGCATAAAATTCTGCCGCGAGACTGCAGCTAGCTTAAGTTGGAACTCAGCTAGTGCTGATCTTTAGGGAAGCTGATTTGTTGTCACGTAAAATAGAAATATCTGCGACTGCCTCAGGCAAAACGCTCAGAAATATCTGCGGAAACTCGTCCAACACTTAAGATATAATGAAACGCCTGTTTTCAGGAATTTTTCTGTCAAATGTCTGTACCAATAAACAGAAAACACGCACATTTTTACTTTCAGATCTAAACCTGGACTCGTCCTTAAAAAAAGAAAAAAAGGCTTGGAAGTACCGTTGATTTGCCACATAATGGATAAATTGGCGAGATTCACTGCAAATGCTTCCCGCTTTGTTAACTGTGGCCTGAAGCCTCGTGTACATAAAACCTTAATGAATCTTATCCGCAGAAAACTCACATCAGCGTTTCATTGGTGGTAACCATATTGTACATAGGACGGCATTACAGCTCTATTCCTCAACACCAAACAGTGGTTGTCGGCCCGCGTCGATGCTTTTGGCTTTTATGCTGAGCCTTCTGTAAACCCACCCAGTGGTTAAACTGTTAACGCAGTGCACGAATAACGCAAGGGCGAATATTAGTCTAGCGGGCCACATCTTAATTTGACCTGCTTACAATGCCCTTCTATTACAATTCGTCTCGTAAATAATGCCTTATCTATGAAAAAAAAAAACTGGTAACGTGTCATCTCCCTTTCTTACAACACCGACTACCGTCCACTTCTGAAATATGCAGGGCCGTTGATTTATATTTGTGAGTTTCGTGCTGTCTCCCCTTCTCAGGAACACAGTTATCTTTCGTATGATTTGGAACAAAGTCTTGGTTAAGCAGCCAAGGGCAGTCGGAGTAAATCATGGGCAACCCGCCAAAAAATTTGACCTAGTAACGGGGTCTCTTGCGACTGAAACAAGTTACTGACTTTCTTTGACAAGCGGCGCTTTGTGCAATATTGTATATGAAACTTGTTGACTCTCTTACCTTTCTTGTTTACCTCCAATATTTCGGCTGTCGAACATTGCCAGACAAACACATCATTCAGTGTTTCCCCTAGAGAAACTATGCATTATTCCTGTGTGTCACTGACAGCACCAGTTTGTTAGGCTGTGCATATAAACAGTGGCATCTTGATTGTAACAGATCGCATTAATTCGACGAATCGCTCATTTGCTTGTCGAAGAACGATGGCTTCTTTTTCGTCAGAAAGCACAATAACAGCTATAGGTACGCAGCTACCCAATATAAAGATCTCAGATTTGGGATTCAGTGCGACAACATGCGGAACCTTGCACGACACACGGTATCTCGTCTTTCAAATACAATTAGAGGCTTATAATTGCAGTGCAGCACCAGTCTTGGCTGACGTTTTAGTAGAATGAGGTATTGTCCCTTGTCGCTTTCATTCTCCAAGAGAAATTTAGTTAACCATGTGTGTGGTAACGATAGCTACGATGCCACGGTGTAGGTGCAAGTTAAGTTGGCACTACGACAGACACCGTCAGCACCCTCTAGCCGGCGCTGTGGAGCTCTACGAGCGTCGCCCAGTTGATTCCGAGGAGACGACCAAACTACATTGTTCTATTTTCATAATGGGCGAGCCACTACTGATTTTGTCTTTGTACCTTCTAGCCGATGTTTGATTGATGAACGGCTTCGCACCTACGTGCTCATCTGTATGCAAAATTAAGTAAGAGATATAACCCATACGCAGTACCGAAGCATTTCACCTTTTCTTGCTCCTACTCCCTTCCTACATTCGGCCTACCATTCAGTTTACAGGATCAGATCCACGCGCCGCCGTTTCAGGCGGGATACAAAAAAGTGTACGGTCGTCTTCATCCTATATGTTGTCTACCGGACCGCATATTTCTGTACATCTGCTACAGCATGCTCCACCAGCTGTGAGCTACAACTGAAACATTGTGGCAGTCACATGAAATGGCCAGATTTTATCTACTCAGTACTTCGTCGTTGAGAACTTTTTGAGAATAAAACGAAATACATTTTGTATCGCAAGTCATCTGGCTTAGATATGGGTCCTAAAGTTCCCGCGAACAGCACTGTAATGTGCATCAAATGGTTGTTGTGAAAATGGGACTATCGTTCAGGCTGCGAGCGTGAAAATATTTTTCAGACATCGGAAGTAAACAAGAACTCTTCCATTCGAATTAATCTGGAGATTCGATTTTCTTGTGACCACGAGCTCCCGGAATATCTGGATATAATAAGTATTTTATTTTAAGCGACGGTCAAGCATTCTGGCGCGGGGCCAATGCGGAGGGTTTTCGGGAATCTGTGCGTTCGATCTCAAGGAAGTGCTGTGCGCAGTGTACTGATCAGTGAGTGTGCAGTTATAGTTTGTGTACGAGGCAACATAGGTCGTAAGTGCACCCTAAAGTATAATCCGAAAAAATCTGTTTTTACAACGTAATTAGCTGTACTTCAAATCTCAAATTCATAACATTAGGATTAACTAATTTTTGTTTATGGTTATCTTAGGCCCAACTGGCAAGAGCACCAAACTGAACTGTTTGTGTTACTGGACCAGTGTTATACACTAATAATGACTGTAATATATTAACACATTCGAGACTGGTCTGTCACGCTGGACGGAGCAGCTGGACTGGTGTTTTTAACACATTTTTTCGGAAATCATTGCTGTGTAACATAATGCAATAAACGTGTACATGATTCGTTCGAAATGATGAAACTTTTTTTAACCTAATTTTAAAAATATTATGAAATATTAAATTTGACACACACGAAATGTTTTATTGAATCAAGTTTTTATTATGAAGAAAAAGTTGTTCACAACGTTCTTGTGATTTTTTGTCTGTGGTATGCTTTGAAACATTCAGACAAAGAAAGAACATCACAATTTGGACTTCGCTAGGATGTTTCTTTTCGGCTCGTGTTTCATTTCTGGCCCTTATTGACTTCGGAACACGCTTTACAGACACTTTTTGAGTGCGGTTTTTCATGAGGGATTTAAAAACATCGCTATCATCGAAATTCCATTTCTAGAACTACGTAGAGTGCGAGCGGTGGGACAACAAAGCTAACAAGAGACGAAAGCAGTGTGGGTTCACCACAGAGCAGAAACTTACAAAGCGCTTTTGCGGAGAATAGATAATCAGGATATTCGAAAACTACGTGGTAGGACAATGCAAAGACCCTTGCTTGTGCAGTCAACATGGCTACCAACAGAGGGCAGGAGGCGCAAAATTAGCTACGAATTTTTACGCACAGCACGAGCAAGACTCGGCTGCCGTACACAATGTGCTAAAGCAACTTAAGATGGGCTTCCGTGACTCGAAATGAACCGTGCTTCTTGATCAAAACCGCGTTTGAGGCAAGGCAGATGTTTTTCCATCGTATTTCACGGATTATAAAAAAATGGCTCTGAGCACTATGGGACTTAACTTCTGAGGTCATCAGTCCCCTAGAACTTAGAACTACTTAAACCTAACTAACCTAAGGACATCACACACATCCTTGCCCGAGGCAGGATTCGAACCTGCGACCGTAGCGGTCGCGCGGTTCCAGACTGTAGCGCCTAGAACCGCTCGGCCACCTCGGCCGGCCCACGGATGAAAAATCAGTCAACTCCAACGACACACTTTATCTATACAGTTAAGGATAAAATGCTGTATGATGCTTATAAACTGTACCATGGAGCTGGCATAAAAGCAAACATAAATCACAGCTACCTGAAAGTATAAAAAATAAAAAATGAAACTGAGACTGAAGTAAGCTTCTTCCACATAAGACTGACTGCCGCCACACAGCACTTAACCCTGTTTAGCTGCGTTAAACTTCGTTGGGACTTATCTGAACACGATACTTTTCTATCCCTATGTTAAGATGGGCGGTCGCTAAATACCTTACTGTGACCATTATCATAGTTATTGCTCTCAAGATACAAGCAAGGTAACAGCACTTCAGTTGACCGACAAAAGAAGGAAGTACAAAAATCTTCATAAAAGAAGAGGAATATAACAATATAAATCACTTAGGAATGAAATAAACAGGAATTGTAGGGAGGCCAAGGAAAAATGGCTGTAGTAAAAATATGAAGAAACACAAAAAGAAACGATTGTCAGAAGGACGAAGCATATAGAAAAGTCAACTTAAAACTTGGCTGAAATTAAAAGCAAGAGTGGTAACATAAGAGTGCTGTGGGAATTCCACTGCTGAACTCAGAGCGAGAGCGGATAAGTGGAAAGAGTACATTGTAGGCCACTGAAGGGAGAAATTGTCTGATGACACGACAGAAGGAAAAACTGGAGCAGATAGGAAAAAATAGGGGACCCTGTATTAGTCAAAATTTAAAAGAGCTTTGAAAGACCTGAGATAAAACACGGCGGAAGGAATAGATAACATTCCATCGGAATTTCTAAAATCACCATGAAAAGTGGCAACAAAATGACTTTAGTTGATTGTATGTCTCCAGTCTAATTCACAAACCAGACTTCCGGAAAAATCTCATCCACGCAGTTCCGAAGATAAAAAAAATAAATAAATTCGAAAACATTCGCACAATCATCTTAACAGCCTATGCATTCAAGTTGCTAACAAGAATATGGAAGAATGGAAAAAGGTAATTGAGGATCTGTTGTATGACGATCAGTTTGGTTTTAGGAAAGATGAAGGCACTAGAGGCAGTCCTTACGTTGCGCATGATAGTGGAAGCAAGACAAGAAGAATCAAGACGAGACAAGTGTAAAATGTTTCGAAGTTGTGAGAAAAATATGATTAAGCTATAGGTAAAACAGGTAACATACAATATGTACAAGAACCTCTGGCACAATGGTTTGAGCAGCGTAGTTTCAACACAGTGAGAGGCGACAATGCCGGGCTTCCACTCGTGCATTGGTGGTGGGAGTGGTCCATCCCGCTAGCTGTCAAATGGCAACTGGTTTAATTCGAACTTGTATAGTGGCTTGCAGAATGACTCAGAGCGGAAAAAGGATACTTCAGGAAACTGGAGTAAGTGTCCAACGTATCTTGTGACCACCTTCGCGGAGCGGGCGTGTTGTGCATTTGCGTAGACTGGGCGGGCGCTCCCAGGTGACTCAGAACTCTGAGGAAGGCGCGCCCGTTAGCGCGTACCACGCGCAACCGCCGGCATTCCGCCACAGCGGCGTGGGTGGCCGGCAGCTCTACAGTTACACCTGAGAGAGAGAGAGAGAGAGAGAGAGAGAGAGAGAGAGAGGGGGGGGGGGGAGGGAGGGAGGGGGCTTGTAAGCGAGGAACTTTTGTATGCAATTACTGCATTTCTTCTCGAAATCATATCCTCCTTGTGCTCCGCGTGTTGTAAAACAACGAATGTTACTTACTTGGCGTCCCTCTTTCATTCACTTGAAATACAAATGAGTCTTAGCCACGTGGTACTTTCCCCACAATATTTCTCTCTGCACTCTTTTCTTTTCTGTAACTTGTTGACGACACACACACACACACACACACACACACACACACACACACACTTAAAAAATGGTTCAAATGGCTCTAAGCACTGTGACTTAACATCTGAGGTCTTCAGTCCCCTAGACTTAGAACTACGTAAACCTAACTAACATAAGGACATCACACACATCCATGCCCGAGGCAGGATTCGAACCTGCGACCGCAGCAGCCGCGTGGTTCCGGATGGAAACGCCTAGAACCGCTCAGTCACAGCGGCTGGCCACACATTCACATTTCAGTGATTTTCTGTATTTTATGTGGAAACAGGTGTACTAAAACAATGCGTCAATCCTTTACGAGCTTCGAACTTTTATGTACCGTATCGTCTTTATAAATCATGAACAGTAACAATCCTAGAATATTCCGTGAGGTGAGCCATAAATTACTTTTACATCTGACTTTTTCGCCACGTTTGCAACTAAATATTCATTGCTTCCTTCTAGGAAGTTGTGAAACCACTTGTCAAAGTGATGAAATATTAAGCAAGCTCGTATTTTACTAAGTACTCGACTGCCTGGAATAGTATAAATTGCCTTCCGGAAGTTAAGGGGCACGCCCTCTGTATCTATCGTTTCTTCACATATTTCTTTCACAATCGCTATTTGTGGATTCATAATGATTTCTATTGAGATTTCGGCCTCCAAAACTGTCATACAACGCGAGCATAACAATACACCCGTAGTCTGAAACAGTTCGTCACAAATATAGGCCCACAGTTGCGAGCAAACATGCAATGACATTTTCTGTAACGTGGCCTAAGTATTTCGTCAATTGCTTGGAACACTTAGGTGCCCCAGTGAGGTTAAATGTTGCTTAAAGACTCTTGTATTCATGAAGTTCGTAGTGAGCTGTTGAAACACTCTGCGGACTTCATTTGCAACGAGTGTATGACGAAGTGTAAAACCGTTGTGGCGAGTAAATAAAGAAAATTAGTAGTAACAACAAAATTTGAATTCAGTGTTAAGTAGAAAAAATTGTGTGCGTTTTGAAACCACTGTCACGTGTGAATGCGTTCAAGACCTTGAAACTGAGACGTTCTTTAAGAGTTTTTGTAATATTCGCAGTTCGCGAATGCGATACGAAAGAGCTATTTTGGCCAGCCGTTCGCGTTTAGATTTGATCTGTTTCCGAGCGTGGTAACTTTTGAAGTATTTTCAACGGTTGTCCGTGGGGGGCGGGAAGAAACTTCCGTTAGTCCGCCAGCGGCTGTGCGGCCTTGGCGACGAGCTCAGCGCGAATGGCTCCCGCGGCGCGCGAGGCCGCCGGTTGCTGGTTCGATGCCAGCCGCCAGCCTCTTCTGCCCACGCCGTGTGCCTCGTTGACGCCAAGGGCGCCCTTTGTTCTGCTGTTTTTTGGTGCCAGAACTTGCATTAGGTAGTTATATAACGTAAACAAGAATGATAACGAATTCTATTGGCAGCGTAACACTACAGAATGACACATGGAACTCTTATCATATGAAATTTCATTGTATACTTGATGTCTTATAGGCTATGGAATGTCTCAGTAGGGCACTGGGCATGTACGTTCCGTCTTCTTGGAAAGGCGCTTGCCACTGTATAACATCTATTAATAACCACGACAGCTACTGGCAGGAAAAATGGTCAGTATTCACGCATATGACAGGAATGATCATTCGAAGCAAAAAATTCTGGTAAACAAGGGCTCTGAATTGCATACCTGAAGTCTTATGAGCTAACACCTTTCTACTATGAAACACACATCTTCTACTGAAGAAGTGCTCACAACCTTTGTTTACTACACTTTTTTGTTTCGAAGTTTCATTCGCAGTCCTGAAACTTGATCATTCTTCCAGGGACACCCTATATGAGCAATTAGCTAGATAACACCAATAGGACCCAGCTCGTTATACTGCGAATGGTCAATATCACACTGTTGATAGGCTCTTGGCTGATCTGCGCAGTCAGGTGCTCGACAAGTAACGTGCCTCTCGTACCCATCTCCGCAGCCTTCGCTCACCCCTATCATCTATGGTCCGTGGTGCACCGCAATTGCCTCGTCACCGGTTATGGTAGCGCCATTTTCCATACACGGTATACTTTAACCACGGGGCACGCGAACAGTTTAAGCCGTTTTGGATATGCTTCCGCTCTTGGCCCGAAAGCCTATAATCATGGCCTGTCAGACGTCGATTCCGCATTACGATAACGACTGCATTTGTCCGATTCCGCGTATTTTTTCGGTGCCCCCCACCCTACCCCCGAGACGCTTACCCTCCACTGATAGTGCTGCCAGCTGCCGTCTGTGAAGTGGTTCTTACATGTTAAAGTAGAACGTAGACAGTGGTCAGATTGACGGGCCGGCCCGTGTAGAATGGTTCTGTTATCCTGTGTTTGCCTTCAGTTGCACGCACGGCTGGAGCGCACAGCTAAGAGGTGCGTAACGGCTGCAGTGCTTGGAACCGCGTCCGTTGTGCGCTGCACGTCACGACCAAAGAGAAATGGTCAGTACGCGCATGTGAAAATTTCACCGGAGCACTGGAGGCGTGGACTATCACCGCCTGTGACGGAACATACCGCTGATCGCCTCCCTGAAAAACACACTCTTGAGCTAGTCTCGTGGGTAACCGGCATAGAAACACGAAACGAGCGCAACGGCAAGCACTATGAAAATCGTAAATTAAGACCAGCTTGGTTTAAAATGAGAACAAGTAGGAAAAGAAAGCGATACTAGCGTTGAACGACTCCTCGACGGTGATGTCATTAGAGTCGGAGCAGCAACACAGACTTGGGAAGGAGGATGCTGTGTAAGTCCGCCGTGCCGTTTGAAAGCAACCACACCAGCATTTACCATCTGTAATTTCCCGTAGTCACAGACAACCTAAATCTGGATAGCCGGACGGTAATTTGAACCGCCGTTCTAACAGTCCCTTCAATTCCGGCATACGTCTCGGTTGAACCAATGGAATGTAAACAGATTTTGTGTGTATCTGTAGCAGAACCACTCCTATTAAAGCAATGTGCATATGCAGATAATAAAGAATTGGAAAAAAGTCCGTAATTCGTGAAAAAATCCTCTAATGGAGTTGGGAGCAATAACCATCATCATTTGTAGCTGTGACTGGTTTAGCAGGTGGCACTGCAATACACAAAGTGGAAATCAATGACGAATACTACCTACTTAAAGAGATATCACGCGCAGTGAGTTTAATCAACTAAAAATGCTTTAACATACGAGTTCTCTATTCGGGAGAGACACTAAAGTGGATACATGAGTGAGGGATGCTTAAATGAACCTGTTCGAAGCGTGCTACATTGTGCGTTGAAAATGTCTATGATGATTGATAAGTGCAAAGCAGGACAAGATGACTGATAACAATGCAAAACCTGTCAAGAAGGACAATCAGAGATGAAAGCTAGCGCCAGTACGTCGGAGGATGATCGCTGACCACGAAAAGCAGTATGTTAAGACAGCTGCCACCGACATGGCGAAAGGTACTAATATTTCTGTGGGAAGAACGGATATGCAAGACACCTGTCAACCCCAAAGTCGCAAAAAAAAAAGCCTTCACAAAACGACAAAGCTGTTATGACGACCTGTCAACGAGGCGTCCGTAGCTTTAAATCTGTGAGAAGTCGAACCCTGTCGTTCAGAAGAACTAACACGCAGAGAAAGCGGCCCAAAGAGAGAGAAGATCCCTGTCAGCTAGCAGCGCTGTTACTGGTTTCTAACCGCGAAGTGCAAACGGCTATCACAACAAAAGTCAGTGTGCCAACACTAGAACGTTGGCAGGGAAACAGAAACAAAATAATGTGGTGTAATGATACCAAAGGCGTTGCTGTGTGTGATTATATTGTTTATTACTAAAGGTCTATTTCGGTGTGATTTGCCATCTTCAGATTATTGATTCGCCGATGTTACTTGGTTACAGGCAGTTTGCTTCTTTGGTGTTCCCTTATGTCGTATCTTTGTGATTATCAGCTGTGTTATACTGCTCGTACGATTTGTTTTTTATGTGGTTCTACGGATGTAATTTAAACCTGATGTTTCTTAAGAAATTTGTTATGCCAGATAATGTTGTGATGTGGAAGGTATGTGACAATTTTCCTATCTTGTGTACATAAACTCATGTTTTCCAGTGGTTACTTTTAATTTTGTGGTAACTATGATCTCTGATTTATTTGTAGAATTTTTCTGTGCATCTCTTGTTTAGAAAGATAACTGCTTCAAAATTTTCTATGTAATGTTTGTGTTCCAAATAGATCTGTTCATTTAGAATTTCTTGAGGGGAATTTTGTGTGTGTGCATACTTCTAGATTTCTTGAATACTCGTTAGTGAAACTTCTTGTGCAATGTGTGAAACGTCGACGGCCCGTTCTGCAGGGTATCCCACATAAAAGTAGTACGCCTGACGCTTGAGAGTCAAGTAGCAATGAACTAACAAAAAAATTCATAACAATAACGTTAAAAAACATGTTGTTACCTATTTATAAGAGATGCTGTAAGTGGTAGCCCGAGATTATTAACTAGTAAGTCAGGCATACTGGTTTCATGGGGGAGACACCCTGCATATCGTCCGCTATATGTCGTTCGATTTTCAAGTGGTGGAAGAAAGTTGGTGCTATCTTTAATGTGGTAAGGAATTTACATTGAATTTTATGTATTCCTTGATTTAAATATGTGATTGGTTTTGTTTGTCCGGAGAGTGAGTCGTGTCTGGCATTCAAATTTTACGTCGGCGTGTTTTAGTAATGTGTTAATCGTGAGAGATATCTTTGCTAGATACATAGTGGGTACATACAAATTTTTGTTTTGTTTGTAATTCTCTCGTCAGTGTTATTTCCTTATGTATGATGAATTGTAAAGGCTTAGTGCGTTTATGGTATAGGTGTGTGACAATTTTAGGATCAAAATCATCTCGTTACGCAACATATTTTAGAATTTGTATCTATGACAGGAGTAAAATACAGGGAGAGATAGTCTATATACAACTTGTACAGAAACCAGATGGCAGCTATAATATTCGAGGGTTGCGAAACGGAAACAGTGGTTCAGTAACATTGGGGCTGGGGTTCAACACTTGTCTCACTCCATTCTCAAACTGTACATTGAGCAACCAGTAAAGGAACCCAACGAAAAATCTGTACTCCAGCCCACTCCTGTTGCCTACGCTCTTAGAGAAAGTAATCAGAGTGTAGGCAACAGTAGTGGGCTGGAGTACAGATGGACGGCAACTTCAATTGTCTCGCATATGCAGATGACTTAATACTACTAAGTGAATCTAAGCATGAGTTGAAATGAATGTATCAGGAAATGGACAATTATTCACAGAAGGTAGGGTTCAAAGTGAATCAAGACAAAACAGAGTTCATGCAATTAGGAAGAAGACAAGAGCAGGAAGAATTTCTTGAGGGCAAGAGGTTCAAGAGAGTACATCAGTTCAAATACTTGGACTCGATTTACCACGAACAACAACATACAAATGGACATCAAGAAAAGAATAGCAGTGGGAATGAAATGCATCTATCATTAAAGGCCAGGGAGAAGAAATAAAAACTTTGAGGCTTGCCAGTGACGTTTTAATTCTGTCGGACAGCAAAGGACTTGGAAGGGCAGTTAGACGGAATGGACAGTGTCTTGAAGGTAGGAGATGAACATCAGCAAAAGAAAGGCAACAATAATGGAATGTAGTCGAATTAACTTGGGTGATGCTGAGGGAATAAGACTAGAAAATGACACTTAACATACCATATGAGTTTCGCTATTTGGGCAGCAAAATAAGAAATGCGTTCCTGAAGAAGAGAAACTGTTAACTTCGAATATAGATTTGAGTGTCAGAAAGTCTTTTTCTGAAGGTATTTGTCTGGATTGTAGCCAGGTGCGGAAGTGAGGATGATAAACAGTTTAGACAAGAAGACAGTAGAAGCTTTTCAAATGTGGTGCTTCAAAAGAATGCTGAAGATTAGATGGGTTGATCGCGTACTAATTAGAAGATACTGGATGGAATTGGCCAGAAGAAACTTGTGGCACAACATGACTAGGACACATTTTGAGGCATAAAGGGACCACAAAATTTAGTATTGGATGTGTGTGTGTGTGTGTGTGTGTGTGTGTGTGTGTGTGTGTGTGTGTGTGTGTGTGTGCGCGTGCGTGCGTGCGCGGGGGGGGGGGGGGGGGGTAAGAATCCTAGTGGCCTGGCCAGGATATGGCAGCATAGAAAGCTGCATCAAACCAGCAAACCAGTCTGCGGACAGAAGTCAACACCACCATCTCTCTTTATATAGTGGCATACTCCATAGGTAAGATTATTAATCGAGTAATCATACAGTGAAATATGTGTTCTGTATTTTGGATGATACGAAGGTGCGCCAATAAGGTTTGTCGTGTTAAAAAGGACGACGACTTAAAGAAAAACTGCTCCAGTACATGGCGTTAATTGTGGAAAGTGTTTCGGAAAGGCGCGCGCTGCGTTGAGCGGAGGGCGCAGAATTGGGCCACGGGCTTGGCTCGGCAGGCCCCTGGACCGGCACACGTGCGCTGCAAGGCTGTGCGGGAGCGCGCTCCGCGCCGCAGCGCCCGGGCCGGGCCAGGCCGCCGCGTCGCGTCTGCCCAATCAATACGCTGCGCGGCGGCGCGCCGCTCGCCGGCAGTAGCGTTGCGTTAGGTCGCGCCCGCTACACTGCCGCCAACCAGGTGCCGCATGCAGCGCCCCACAGCGGATGCGTCTGGCATTCGCCCGCCGTCGGAGCAGGGACGCCGGCTGCGCGTGGCGCGTCGCGGCTCACCAACTGACACCTTAAAAGCAGTTACACAAAGGAGGTGTGAGCTCCCGTGATGCACCGGTTCCGCTGGCCTCTACCGTGTAGACCACTTGCACACGATTCGCGAGTACGATCGCTTTTAGACGGAATAGTGTGGATCCTGTTCTCACCTACACGAAGATGCCTCGCGCATGCGCAGACGACTGAGAGGGAGAAGCCAAACTGACAGCGTGGAATTCTTTGTAAATTTTGTCTCGTGTTCAACGAAACTTAGTTTGTTCGTCTTATAAATAGTTAACGGATGAAACTTCTGCTATAAACACTCATTGGAATTTAAATGAGACTCTCGTGCAAGGAAATAAATGTAATTCAGCGATCCGGATCTGAAACTACTCTTAAGAAATACGTTCCTTTTCACTTGTGCATACATTCACGTTGTAATTAGACGTGAGCCACAGTGTCTTCTCATTAAAGGAAAAACCTTGTCGTAATCGAGCAAATTAACACGGGTGCTTAACACAGCTACAGAAAAGCAGCAGTTCTATTGGTTTGTCCATTTCCAGCTTTTATAATTAGATCGTTTACACATATAGGAAACTTAGTGTCAAATAAATTGCATGAAATACTTGATAGTCTCGAAAAGTGAATTTAAACAGTCTATTCACTTGCAGGAAGTTGACAACAAACGCAGTAAACACGTAGACCAGACGACTAGACAGGCACGTACTATGTAAAGGTCTCCCTCCTTTTTTTTGTACCAGCTATCGCGTGGACCTCTTGCAGTAGACGACTACTTTCTTGTTCGTGTCGCACGTCCCGCCTAAAACGAGCTTTGTTCCAAGCGAGTGACTTCCTTGTGCCACGCGGCAAGCGAGGTTACTGCATCGCCACTGGCGTATTATTCCTGTACCGAGAATCGCTTTTTGGGAGTGGTTGTTTTTGTTTATACATCGGCACCAAAATTGTGAACTACTGTGCAACCAAAGAGAGGTTATGATTGACCCTCCTCTTTACATAAGTCAAAACATAGTACCACAATTAGGTAACTAGCAATGATAGTAGAGTTAATTAATGGCCAAAGTAAAATTCATAGTGAAGATTAGTGATAAATGTTGTATGGTGAATTATCCTCTCTCTTCAGAATTGAACGAATAGAAAGTGGCGTCGAAACATTTCAAAAAATCAGAGTTTATTTCCTCGAGAAATAAATCTATACGAACACATCAAACAATATTTAGATGGTAGTATACTGCGCCGTTTCACTTTCTTTCGTGTTGCTGTCGAAGAGCCAAATCACATCAAAAACTATCTTCGAATAGAAGTGTCAGATGACGGATCATTTCAGCTTTCGATAAGGAAAAGGCACCAGAAAGACAGTTTTGACGTCGTACTTAATAATGAAAAACACAGTTGAGAGATAGGATGATAGTACGTGTTAAGACATCATGGAAAACTTCCACGGAACTAGAAAGAGCTCTAGAGAGTAAATACTATAGGAACAACTGTCTATGCCACCTGCTGTCTTCTACATACTCAGGCAGTCAGTTGATCATTCGCGTCACTGGCCCACACGCGACGTTGTTGGCGGCTGATTTACACTTCGGCATCTGACCCACATCTATCAAGAGTAGCGTGTTGGTTGATACTTCACGCCTTGCAACTTAGTTCCTCCTTCCCAATCCCTTAACCTCGCGCGGTAACTAGGCGCCGTTACCAATGTGCCACAGCCGCGCGGTATTAGCCGAGCGGTCTAGGGCGCTGCAGTCAGGGACTGTGCGGCTGGTCCCGGCGGAGGTTCAAGTCCTCCCTCGGGCATGGTTGTGTGTGTTCGTCCTTAGGATAATTTAGGTTAAGTAGTGTGTAAGCTTAGGGACTGATAACCTTAGCAGTTAAGTCCCATAAGATTTCACACACATTTTTCGAGTAGTGTGGTGTACAACAAGCGTCATCCATTGTAGGGCACTGCCCGGCAGTTTGGTTAATGGTTAATCGTGTTGTATCCGCAATGGCTGCTAACAGCCGATGTGGCAAAGCTGTAGCGTCACTTTAGCGCCATGTTGGTTCAAATGGCTCTGAGCACTATGGGACTTAACATCTGAGGTCATCAGTCCCCTAGAACTTAGAACTACTTAAACCTAACTAACCTAAGGACATCACACACATCCATGCCCGAGGCAGGATTCGAATCTGCGACCGTAGCAGTCGCGCGGTTCCGGACTGCGCGCCTAGAACCGCGAGACCACCGCGGCCGGCAGCGCCATGTTGTTTAATCTGTGATGCGTAATGCTCCATCATTACTTTCTCTCAACTTCTTGCCGTGTCTTGTTAAGGTTTCTTCTTTGCAAAGATGGCATAACTGTATGGCATCCTATTTAACATGGCTTTCAGTGAGGTCGATATCATCCCACACAAAGAAACTGTTGGGGTCCTTTAAAGACCAACGGGAGTAAGTGGCCTCATAATCGCTCGATAATCGCGGTCACATAAGTTTTCCGGAAGAACCTAGGACCAGTATCTAAGATACGATCGCCAATTACACGACCGACATGCTCTACAGTTGGAAGAATAAAAACTGTTCAGGCGTTTGCGACATGATTGTGGTGTTGGGTGTTCTCATTCCACCGACATCCTAATGGAGGTGGTATGCCCTTCCTTCCTCCGCTCCTTCTACTGACGCATTCACCGAGTTACGTGGGGACCTACAGTTTAATGTGGGCTTCGAACCACGGTGTTAATCTAAAACTCACTGACAGACGCGAAAGAAGGGGAAGTGACAGATAAAATCTTAGGACCAATCAAGGTTTCAATCCTGAGTCTGAGTCTAACACTTCCTCACGCACTAATTTTCTTTTATACTGAGGAAGCAACTCGTGGGAAAGCGATATGCACGTATACAGATGGCAGCAGTTCGGCGTACGCAAGGTATAAAAGGGCTGTGTATTGGCATTTGTACTCCGGTGATTAATGTGAGAAGCTACGTGATTATGGCCGCACCACGGGAATTAAGAATTTGAATGAGAAATGGCAGTTGAAGCTAGGCGCGTGGGACATTCAATTTGGGACATTCAATTTCGGAAATCGTTAAGGAGTTAAATATTCAGATATCCACAGTGTCAGTGCCAGGAATAACAGATCTCAGGGATTACCTCTCACCACAACGACCGAGGGCAGCGGGATTTACATAAGTTGTCAGTGCTAGCAGACAAGCAGCACTGCGTGAAATAACCGTAGGAACCAATATGGGACGTACGACGATAGTATCCGTTAGGTCAGTGCGGCGAATTTGGCGCTTATGGCAGTAGGTGATAGACGCGAGTGGCTTTGCGAACAGCGCATTACCTGCAGCGCATCTACTGCGCTTGTGACGGTTTCGGCTGGACCCTAGACGACTGGAAAGCCATGGCCTGGTCCAGTTGGTAAGATCTGATGGAAGAGTGTGGTGCAGAACTAAGGCACCCATGGACCCCATTTGTCAACAAGGCACTGTGCAAACCAGTGGTGGCTCCATAATGGTGGGGACTGTTTCAGGTTCCCAAACAAAGATGTCATGTCAGCAGGTCACAGTTGTTCGCGATTGGTTTGAAGAATATTCTGGGCGATTCGAGCAAATTATTTGGCCACCCGTCGAACAAATATGGGACAGAACCGAGAGGCCAGTTCGTGCATAAAACCCTGTACCGACAACACTTTCGCAATGGACGGCTATAGACGCAGCATGGGTCAGTATTTCTGCAGGGGATTTCCAACCACGTTCTGAGTCCATATCCCGTCATACTTTCTGCACTACGCCGGGGAAAAGGAGATCCGAGACGATATTTGGAGGTATCCCATGAATTTTGTCACCTCAGTGTATTTTCAAAATGCAGTTTACAATCAAAATGAAGCCTCTCTGTAGATAAGTTGCCTGTCTTGACAAATTTTCTGCTGTGAGTAAAGAAGTAAAATATTAAATAAGATGGAAATAATTGGCAAGTAACATAATGAGGAACAAAATTATGCCAAGGACACCAAATATACGAGGGCAATCCCAAAAGTAAGGTCTCCTATTTTTTTATAGGTACATAGAGCTGTTTATTTCTACAATGGTTTACATCAATTTACAGCTTGAACATTTAGTTATTTTTCGACATAATCACCATTTCTGTCGATGCATTTTTGTAGACGCTGTGGCAGTTTTTGTATGCCCATGTCATACCAGCTCGCCGCCATGCTGTTCAGAAAGTTATGAACCCTTCTTTCACCTCGTCTTCGGAGATGAATCGCTTTCCGGCCAAACGTTATTTTAACCTAGGGAACAGGTGGTTGCCACTGGGCGCCAAGTCAGGACTACAGGTATGTTCCCCTGAAACTGTTGCAGGAGAGCAATGGTTTGCGGAGCGATGTGTGGGCGAGCGTTGTCATGGAGAATGTGTACGCCCTTGTTCAACATTCCTCTTCTCCGACACTGAATTGCCCGTTTGAGTTTTTTCAGGGTCTCACAGTACCTGTCAGCTTTAATGGAGGTCCCAGCGATTCAGCTCCGACGACGGGGTGAAAGAAGAGGTTCATAACTTTCTGAACAGCATGGCGGCGAGCTGGTATGGCGTGGGCATACAAAAACTGCCACAGCGTCTACAAAAATGCATCGACAGAAATGGTGATTATGTCGAAAAACAGCTAAATGTTCAAGCTGTAAACTGATGTAAAAAATTGTAGAAATAAACAGGTCTACGTACTTACAAAAAATAGGAGACCTTACTTTTGGGATTACTCTAGTAATACTATAACTTTCTGGAAGAAAGTAATTACATTGATGTATTTCCACGTTCTCTGTCCTACTGAAGATCTACTACTACTTCTTCTCACACGCTGTTTGGATGTGGCTACCAGCATGTCAGCCTTAATTATTTGCTTTAAGAGATGATCTAACTCTTCAAACGGCAACAGGACTTCTCGTAAGAGTGGGAACTCCACATAATGTTCGTGCCTCCCCATGCCGCTAAGTAAATGCCCTTAGTTACGCCAACGGAACGTTCGAAAAAGTGAGACACGGTGATGCGGACACAGATATTTCTGAATGCCCCACTGGCGAGATGCTGGAGATAGCTGAGGCACCGAGTCCCTGCGCCGCCTGGCACTGCTGTTTACTCCCGGGTCGACTAGCTATTCGACAATCGATAGGCCGCCGCGGCGTGCGCCTAAAGGCGGCTCCAAAGAATACCTTCAGCCAGGCTCACACACTCAACAAAAGTGTTTCCACTGTCAATGACGTACTGCAGTTGCATGTGTGAACCCCTCAAGTTGTACTCTGTTCCGCCACTTCCCTACCACCACTGCTTCCAGGTGGCAGTATTGCGAAACACGACCATTCTGTTGCAGTTATCGTGCAGTAATTGCTGTTGTATTCCATTCGATTTCTGTGTGCTTTTATTTTATTTCTGAAAAAAGTGAAAACAAAGGTCGGCAGTTACACTTTTCGCAGCTTCTAGCAACCATTGTTTGATGTTCTCTCTCTCTCCCTCTCTCTCTCTCTCTCTCTCTCTCTCTGTGTGTGTGTGTGTGTGTGTGTGTGTGTGTGTGTGTGTGTGTGTGTGTGCAAACCAATTACGTGTACCACGAAGGAATAAATAAATAAACTTTAATATATGTAACCAAAAAAGCGGGTCGTATAAACTTTGTAATTTGTGAGACCAAGCATTGTATGAATTGTGGATTATATTTAGGAAATAGCTTCAGAGTTTGATGTGGCTGCTGCTGCTGCTGCTAAACTAAAAATTAGTTATTGGAAGTGCCGATATCAACGAATACAATAAGGTTCAAATATCTTGGAAGAGTGGCGTGTATGCAGGTTCAAATGGCTCTGAGCACTATGGGACTTAACATCTGAGGTCATCAGTCCCCTAGAACTACTTAAACCTAACTAACCTAATGACATCACACACATCTATGCCCGAAGCAGGATTCGAACCTGCGACCGTAGCGGTCGCGCGTTTCCAAACTGAAGCGCCTAGAACCGCTTTTTTTGCATCTGCTCGGGGCGGACATCGTAAGACATCCGTTAAAGTTCGTTGTTCATCGATTAACTCAGTTTTTTTATTACAGAGGGCAGCTAACCCTCTGACCGAACACGCTGAGCTACCGTGCCGGCGTTCGGCCACAACGGCCGGCTATGATATTTACATGCCAGCTGTATGTTAGTTTGCCGCTGCAGACAGTATACTCTTTTATAAATTGTTTCCCTTGATTTATACCAGTGCGAATCTATTTTCGGATCCAGCATCTGAGTTTCGTCCTCCTTGTATTTAACTCTTATCACAGCTCTAAGGCCATAACCTTCAATATAACATTCAGACCATCTATATAATTTCAATTGACGCCGTATTGAAAGCTGTGCAACTGCGTAGAATTAGTGGCGTCATGTGTGAACGGTAATTCACGATGCCACTATAGCAAGTCATAAGCTATGATGTCACGTTAGACGCATGTGGGAACCCGGCTTTAGGAACTGAAACTTTTAAGTTCGAAATTGACTGAGAATGAAGAGAAAAGTGGAAGAAAAGTTGTGGATCTTTGAGGCAAGCGCTGCTTAAACACATCGCTTCTTAAGCACATCATCACTGTGAGCAGTCATTTTTGTTTCAGAAAGCAGGGATTTCTTAATACAGCATTTTTACTATAAAATATTGTAATGACCAAGATAATTGCAGTCGTTTTACCTTTACTGTCCAACTGCACAACGAAGGATATATAGTTTACCAATAAAACTTGTAATTAAAATCTACCTGCCGTCGTATATACTTTTTGCTTCGCCCATGTACATTTCGTAGTGATAGCTGCATGTTCAGCGCCTCAGTTGAGTAAGGAGCTTTATAGAAAACACCGACAGAAACGCGTATCTCTGAATTTTGCTGATTTCTTTTGTATATATCACAAGGAATTCACTTCCATTTGTTGACACAACAGTATAAGTGTGGGGATGATAAAGTTACTGCATTCTGATGTCATGTACAAATCAAATCTGCAAAATTAGCAGCAACGCATTCCTGACGCAGTGACATCTCTGTGAAGGCCCTTCCTTACATTAAAAGCTGGATGAAGCCGAGACTTCTCAAAAAGTACACTGGTCAAGTAAAAACGCTGTTAAGATTATGATGATGATGATGACTCTAAGCATTATGGAACTTAACATCTGAGGTCATAAATCCCCTAGACTTAGAACTACTTAAACCTAACTAACCTAAGGACATCACACACATCCATGCCCGAGGCAGGATTCGAACCTGCGGCCGCAGCAGCAGCAGCGCGGTTCCGGACTGAAGCGCCTGTTTATAAGACAGTAAAACGATTTTATTATTAAGTTACTCCTCCATTTCACTGTCTAGATTTTGTAAGAGATATCCACCATAGCTACCATGAAATTTGTCATGCCTGTGAGGATCTAAGAACTTAAGTAAACGCTGTCGTCCGTGTAGGGGCAGCCGAACGATCGGCCGCGCAGATGTAAAAAAAAAAATGGTTCAAATGGCTCTGAGCACTATGGGACTTAACATCTCAGGTCATCAGTCCCCTAGAACTTAGGTTAGTTAGGTTTAAGTAGTTCTAAGGACATCCCACACATCCATACCCGAGGCAGGATTCGAACCTGCGACCGTAGCGGTCGCGCAGTTCCACACTGAAGCGCCTAGAACCGCTCGACCACCAGCGGCCGGCCGCGCAGATGTAGCACCACATCATAACCCCCCCCCCCCCTCTCTCTCTCTTTTTCTTTCTTTCTCTTTCCATCAATGAAGCCCCATTTAGCCACATTTTTCAGGGGCACCGCTTCCCTACTGGAAAGGCACTGGCGGAGTAATTGGTCTCGGTGTTGTAAGGTGAAATTCTCATAGATATTCTAACTAAATTTGAAAGACTGAATTGATGGGACTGGCATAGAATTTAAGCATCTTTCATAAATATGTACAATTCATTCTCGGTAGTATTCATTTACCCATATCTGCCGGAATGATTCCGAAGTGAGAGTACTAAGACCCGTTGAAGTCGCCAATTACTACCTACGTATTTACTAAGAAATTCCCAATTTTCAGGTGTATGAGTCAATGAGTCTTTAATGAAAAAAATAGCAAAGTGTCTACTGTTGGGAAAATATTTTCTTGGCTTTACCTATCTCTGATGTCCGCCTCCGGTAGCTGAATGATCAGCGTGAGGGATTGTCAGCCCTCTGGGCCCGGGTTAGATTCCCGGCTGTGTCGGGGAATTTTCTTCGCCCAGGGACTGGGTGTTGTGCTGTTCTCGTCCTCATCCTCATCGACTGCAGGTCGCCGATGTGGCGTCAAATTGAAAGACCGGCACCCGGCGAACGGTCTGCCCCATGAGGGGCCCTAGCCATACGATTCAATAAATAACCTATCTCTGACGTATCTTCTACGTAGTGGTGACCGGTGTTGGAAGCGTGCTGTTCCCCATCTTTACTCATAGGTGTTCAGGGCGACGTGGTTCGTGCTTGTGTAGCCGATAACACCGGTGCTAATTTATTATACATTATTTGGTGTGCGGATTTCTATCTGTCGTTTCTATTGAGAAAAACACACTCAAACAAACTAGATAACTATGTTTATAAAACGAGACACATCTGCTGGAAATACTTTTAAAGTGTTAGTAAAGTCTATTGTTAACTTGCCTGCCAAATAAGTATTCGTACTTCGCTTCCAACACACGCGGCAACGGATTTCTTCTTCAGAATTGATTTATTTGTACATGAATGTTGGATCAATACGGTGTTTAGTCGCGCACAGCTTTCGTAATGGCATGAGTCGGTCACATTTGTCATCGGTAGCCAGATGTTTATAGAGTTTAACTCGCTTCGAGCGCTTACTGCCTCGTCGAGCTGCGACCGTCACATCCCGAGTGGCCAAGGTGCTACTTTCTCTTTGTCTTCCAACACTTTTCAGTTTCATACTTAAATAAAGTGCCGGCTAGAATATTCCGTGAACTATAACGATTTTGACTACAAAACTTACACCCAAATCCACCTTCCTTTACGACTTTAAACGTCACTTAGCGTGGACGATGAGATCATAACAGGCTGTGCGCATAAACGTGGTTGGGGAAGGAAACCGGCCGTGTGTTCTTTCAAAGGAACCAACCATTTGAAAGTCCAGTATCTTAGCAATGGGCCAATTTTACAGACAAGAGAGGAATAGAAACAGTGTTAGTTTCAAATTCTGAAAAGTTAGTGCGGGATTTAACAAGGTTTCCCCGTATTCACAACCTTAATAAAGGACGAAGAATCAATTCAATGAAAAGGAAGTCTGTAAGGAGAAAATACCTTTCATTTGGAAATTGCATCTCCCAAGCGCTTCGGCAATGAGGAAACGGAGGGATATAGAATATGAATTAATTGGGAAATACTCCCTATTCACCGGATCTGTCTGTCTATTCTTAGATCCATGGAATAGTCGCGGAATATTGTCATTGATATTTGCTTCTGTTCATAATGTTAGTAGTTTCAGGTTGCCAGTTATCCTGATTTAAGCGGATTGTTTAAAATTTTATTTTTGAAAAACCCGACTCCCAATCACACAAAATAAACAAAATTTCTGCCCACTATGTGAGTATTTAAATTAGGAGCCAATCTTGTAAAAGTAACTGAAATTAAAAATTTAGCTCTTATCTCTGAAGAGATCTTACTTGCATTCGTTAACATGCTAGAAACAGTTCAAAACAGTTGGTTGTTGTTCCTTTATTTACATTTTAGAGTTGTAATTGCCCCCCCCCCCCCCCCACCCCTCGACCGAGCGAGGTGGCGCAGTGGCTAGCACACTGGACTCGCATTCGGGAGGACTACGGTTCAATCCCGCGTCCTGCCATCCTGATTTAGGTTTTCCGTGATTTCCCTAAATCGCTCCAGGCAAATGCCGGGATGGTTCCTCTGAAAGGGCACGGCCGACTTCCTTCCCCGTCCGTCCCTAATCCTAATCCGATGAGACCGATGACCTCGCTGTCTGGTCTCCTCCCCTAAACAACCCAACCCAACCCCCCCCCCCCCCCCCGCCCTCCAAATTGATTTGTCATCAGACGGCGAGACTAATGAAATGTTAGTGCCGCAAAGGAAGCAACAGTCGAAATTTAAAACAGTTTGGTAATGAATGTTGTTAGGTTTACCAAAGGTAATGATTATAATTCTCAGCGTACTGCGTGTCCTTCGTATTTTAGTACACTATAAAAAAATAATAAAAAGAAGACAGGACCCAGAAAACAGCTTCTTCCGGGGAAAAAAAACTTAGCAATCCTGTTGGAGTTGCAGCCATTAGGTCATAAGTGAGAGCATTCTATAATAGCGCCGTTCTTTGTTTGTTCACAGGGGAGCGACCATTCCCGTGCACGTGGTCTGGCTGCGGCAAGAGGTTCGCCCGCTCGGACGAGCTGGCACGCCACACGCGCACCCACACCGGTGAGAAGAACTTCTGCTGCCCCGTCTGTGATAAGAAGTTCATGCGCAGCGATCACCTCAGGTTAGTTTTCCAAGCGCTCGGCCAGCCTTTGGACGTAGAGATGATTTCCGCCATCAAAATACCATTCCACTTTGCTACAGAAAACAGATCTAAAGTTTAAAGAGTCTGATCAGCACTAAATTCGCTTTTCGCGTAATTGGATTGACATTCGTTCATATTTGAGCTACTGGTGAAAACAGAACAAGGTGACAAACTCGCTGCAAATCAAGTAGTTTGTAACCACTATGACGCCGTACAGTGGGACTACTTTAATTAACTTGGTTTCTGAAGCTCGGCAATAATATGGAGGTTCTTCAGTGTAAGACTTTCTAACAGTGCCTTCAGGCATATTGAAAACGTAAAAAATAACAGGCCAGTGGGAAAAGACTATTATCAAAGGAATACATAATATGTGAAAATAAGAGATTACTGTCATGACACATTTGTAGAAGTCAACTCATAGCCAATCTCTTGGTCTTTCAACATGACATACATTAGTTTAAACTACAGAAAAATCTGTCATTAAAACTTTATTTTACTGCCAACAGTGACATACTTACCAAATCAGAACAGCAATATTAAGAATTTTTTGTGCCTTACTTTAAAAATCGATAACACTGTACAAAACAGAGCATTAAAAATATATACCATCTGCTGCTTCCTATGCTTAAAGCATTATACATTTTACTCGGTCATTTTGACTGGTAATATTTGATTACCAAAATATCTCTACTATAATTTAGGAGCATCACATTCTTATAAAATACAAATTATAAACATAGACTTCCACGGCGTTGTCACAGTCAATAAAATTCTTCTGGGTTTGAGGCCGCATTGTCATCTGTAAAATTCTGACGTTTCGGCGACTGTTGCAAGGCACCTTCCTCAGGGTGTATTGCTAAACCCAGAAGAATTTTATTGAAAATACAAATTGTCTCTTATGTGTTTTGTTTTACAAATGCATATTGCTTTTTAGGGGCTGGTGGCAAGGGGGAAAGGTTGTAGTGGTGGTCGTAAGCACATATATAAGTCTGTGGATCTTACTAGTTTCTTCTCTGTATCCTTGTTGTATTTGAGTGCAATGCCTCAACCGAATTAATCGAAAGAGCCATTTTGTGCTAACATTTCATTACCAGTCACAATTTTTGTTACAAATTATTTTCCCTTAAAAAATCATAGTCTGTTTTCATTGTTGATGTCATTACATTATACAATTTCAGCTTTAGATATTCAATTCTAAAACTCTTTTGTTTCTCACTTCAGACATTCGGATATTGTTTACAGCCTAATATTCAAAATCGGTTTTATGCAGTGTCCAGCCAGCAGATCCCTTTGTAATTAATTCATAGTTAATATCTTTTTTTAATGATGAAATTTTGTCACAGTTCCCACACTTTTTGCACTTTTAACCCCCCCCCCCCCAAAAAAAAAAAAACAGATTAAACAATCTAAGACATTAAGACAAAATGCCATACGTTAAAAGTTAAATTATTTACACAGTTTAAGCTGGATTATTTTTGCATTCTGTCTGTTTAACCCATACACAGGTTTTGTGCTGCATTCATGACTCATTCATCCATTTCATTTTTAAATGAAATTATATCTCCAAACCACAGACCTTGTGATAAATAACTAATTGCTTTTCTTCTTTATTATTTACAATACTCTTTTATTTATTAAGAATGTTCATTCTTATATTAGCTAATAGTTATCTCTCATTAATATTATCTTCAACTGAATTTAAGAGAAGTCTAGATTTGGGGACTGAAAAGTTGTGTGAGCCATATAGCAAATGGCAATGTTTGTTATAAAGCTGAATGACAAGTAATTAGGCAACCTACTATTGATGTTGACATGGTATTTATAGATGCAAAAAAAAAAGTTTATTTGAAAAATACCATTGTAATCAAGCAAATATTAAACACTGTACATTGAAACAAGTATGCTGCCTTCTCAGTTTTACAAAGTAGCAGCTGCTGACTCTTTTACTACATTAAATTTAGATGGAATAAGTTCAAATCCTATTAAGCTGTATAGTGATAGTTTATTGTTAATACAGTATACAGAGTAAGTTTCTGTATCATTTTTGCCTCATGTCTATGTATATCCTAACTCATAATCCCTGAAGGTTCTCCTTATTAATGGGATCTAGAATGACTAGGATTCCCATATTATTTTAAACAAAATCAGGACATTTTCAAAATATTGCACAAAAATGCTGGCCAAATGAGTGAAAACTGAAACACAGTGGCATTGGTTTAACAATAATTTGTTTTCACATATTCTACCATAATGCTGATGTTAACAGTAGTATTACCTAAACAATTTGGATATAAATATAAACACAAATTTCACACATTTTGCAGTGAAGGTGGTGGTGCACACACTCTGGTTTTTCAGTGGTATTTTACAGTAGTGTGTATTTGCTGTAGAAGTTTATTTTCATTAAATATCAAATTGTAAAAGCCCATGTAAGGGAGGCTATCCAATATGGTTTCTGTCATTTTCAGATTTACCATTTCTTTCATCTAATTTAAGTAATTATTGAAAACACTGATTCAGTGGATGCATTAGAACCTGGAGTAGTTAGTGAAAACTCAACCAAGTCTCTAATAATTTTCGGGCACTCGCTCATTGTGAAAATGAGTAAAATTTTCAGCATAAATACGAAGATGTTTGTAGATTTTAGTAGTTGCGAGCTGTATATGAAGGGGTAAGCCATTGGACAGTATTGTACACAATATGAGATTGACATCCTACACCATTTAAATTATTTTCACTCTTTTTCTTGCCAGTTAAATTAAAATATTGTTCTCACCTCTCCTTTTCTTTGCTCCATAATTGGTATTGGTGTTTTTAGCTTAAATTGCTATAACCTCCTTCTGAAGATCAAACTTTTCTAACACCTCTAATATGTAAGAAGTCAAATGTATTAAACACCAAAGTTCATCAACTCCAAAACTCTCACTACAATGCCTTTATCTGGATGGTAAAACCTAACCATTTTAAGGAACCAGCTTGAGTTCTTGTGGATGGAAGAACTTGTGAATACCAAAATAAAGTGCATTTCTTTCTGTTTCTTCATCATTTGTTCCATAACATGTGGGCAGTCACATTCATGGTAATGTTCTTCTGTAAGGCAGTCAAATTTCTCATCAAACAGTGAGTTTAAGTACTCATTGTAGGAAAAAGTAATTATTCATCTTCGTTTTTCCAGTGCATTTGTACATTAATCTATTTGGCAATTTACATCCATTTTGTACTCATGTGATTTCATGGTGCCTCTCAGGTTTACTGGTGTGTTCCTCTTTGGATATGTAGTGAGAGTGCTTTTGTAGGAAAGCAGCCCTGAGACACTCCCATTTCATACAACTTATACACAGGACATTTTTATAACTCGTGCGTGCTCTGTTGGTGCTATATGCTGAGAAAATTATATGTAGGCTGTTGCAAGGCATCACTTGTTTGTTCAATGTCACTGCAGTTCCTACAATGGCAATAGATTTTTTACACCCCTCCTCCCTTCCACCATTGTCCTGAATAACCCTTCCATTCATTGTTACCACCTATTTATTATGTTCTGTCTAAAAGTTTTAGCAGTGTTTTTTAGGAACTGAAAAACTAGTTTCATTAACTAGTTAAAGAGCGTGTGCTACATCTATGTTCCTTTATTATTGCACATAAATCTCCTTTCTTGCATTTATATTTAAGTATTTGCAGTTAAAAGACTGACATATATAATTGAGAAACTCCAGCTGGTGTTTTGTTATTTAAATATTTTATTCTGTAGTGGCTGAATTGATAGAGGGCGAAAATG
Organism: Schistocerca serialis cubense; assembly: GCF_023864345.2. NCBI lineage: Eukaryota > Metazoa > Arthropoda > Insecta > Orthoptera > Acrididae > Schistocerca > Schistocerca serialis. Next base: position 227,308,449 of record NC_064644.1, on the reverse strand, counting down.
TGAATGGTGAAATGTGTCAACAACTAAATTGCTAATATTTATCAATCCCATTCTTATAGTGAAATCTAATAAGAAGAAAATACATTGTGAATGTGATACATTACATATGTCTCTGGTTACACCAACTGTATCAGGAGAACAGACTTTTAATATTTTACTTGAAATATTGTAATAGCAATGATTGTTCCATGCTCCACTTTGTGGTTAAGTGTTGACCCATGTTTCATCAGTAGTAACAGATTGGAATCAATTTGATTTTATTCCCCACCAAACTTGTTAAAGAAGTAATAGTGTTTGCTTATAAAGAGATTTAATTATTTTTCTAATGCAAAACTGTTTGTATCATTGACACTCTTCCTCATATGCTCCAATGCTTTTTCTTTTGAGTTAACTATACCGATATCCTCTTTTGCTACAGAAATGGTAATCACAAAATTCTGCCATTTTTTTTCTGTAATAATTTAATCATTCTTGTCCCCGACAGACTTGCCAGTTTCCCCTCCAGATGACCGTATTTGCAGACTTTTTGGAAATTACTCTAAATGTTTTTTAGATTAGTATTACTGATAGTGTGAATACAGGTGCATATCTGTGATGGTACTAGGAATTTTCTGTATTTTCCTCTTCTTGCAGAATTTTAATTCAGCTTGTTACATATTGTGTCTCTAATGCTGTATTTGTGGCAAGTCTGTTGCGTTCGGAAGCAGACCTGCTTCAATTCTGTTATAGTGGTGTGTTTTATCAAGCACACCGCATAACACCTAGCTTTAAGAAAAACATGTAGAATATCATTTGGGATGATAAACTCAATGCATTGTAGATCAGTTCTGAACACTTAACATATCAGTGAAGATACTTATGTTCCATTGATATTGAGTGAGAGGTTACATATATCATAGTATTTAGTAGTGCAACCAACACTGAATGTACAGCAGTAGTAATTTCCTTTTCGAGCGGTTATTGTTCATCGTAACAGATGGAAGCGCCTACTATGACCTCTAACTTTTTGTTAGAGAAAGTAAACCAGTTTATAGCTGTATCATCTCTGCTTCTAACTGCACGGAGTGAGACACGTCAAGGGCACCCATACGATAGTGCGTTTGGAGGGGGGGGGGGGGGGGGGGGGGAGCTAGACCGAGTTGCTAGTTGTATGGAGTAGTTTTAAATTTGGGACACGAATGGCGGCTCTTAAGTAGCTGTAAAAAAGTTCCATTTCCAACCCTGTTAAAAATGTGCACAGTACTAACTTGTGAATCATTTTCTTGAAATAAAAACAGCTGACTGTATTTTTTACTTACCTGTGGGCTGCATGATCAAAGTACCTATTGCTGTACATGCATCACTCCATATGCAGAAGACTTCAGTTAAATCAGTCCTACTTAAGGCCATTCAAATAAATGTATGAAAAGTGTTCTTTCTAAAATTATATTTTGTGTGGGGCAGAGGAATGAGATGTCTTTCTTCCTTGAAGTAAGGTAGGTATGGTGTCTATAAAAACTGGCCAGTTAAAACAGATAGCAATGTTTTAGTTCTGAATAACCAGTATTTTTCGATATTTGTTTGGTCTTGGTTATAACAGGTGTTTTTCTTTTTTATAATAACCAGGTAATCTGAAATATCAATTAGCCATAGCAGCAAAAATTTTTAGTTTTTAAATAAATCCATTTTAAAAAAGAATTAATTTTTATTTGATAAATTTGCATTGCATTGAAATATTGCCTTATCACGGAAAATTGGGAAAATCGATCAGCGCGTATTTTAATAAAAATGCTGATAGAAATGAGCAACAAACACGTGGCATAAGACTTGGTGTGGAATTGCAGAGACAATAGTGTAGCCTATTAGGTGAAATGCGTGTGCCTGCAGTGTACAAGATTTGCTGCATACAGTCTAGATTGTAGTTCCTCACTTTTGTCGTTAAAAATGAATTAAAATCAGCAGTAGCCACAACAAACTTATGAAATAAGGAGAAAACTTAAAACTTTCCAGTCCATTCACAGAATAAAAATAGAAAGGAGCTGATCTGCTGGCTGTGTTGACATGACATGCCTTTATCTGCTTTTAGCCCTTGGCTTTAAAGTCTTTAGTTGATGACACATCGGGCGACTTGTGTGTTACCGATAATGAAAGGGACGATTAGGATAACACAACACTGACCCAGCTGGAAATCAAACCCAATTAACAAGAACAATAATCCTTCAACTTCAGTTTTTATCATTTAGTGCTGAATATTTATAATGTCCATATAGTGGCATGACCTAGATTACAACACGGTTTTTGAGCAGAGATTCAAAAAATTAGAGAATAGGAAAATACTGGAGATTTTTTTTATAGTAGTCCACCTCTTATTACTTTTTAACAAAAACAGCGAATGGTGGATGGACTAAGTTCTGTTTCATTTGCGTATTTAATTTAATATTTTGATTCTAAGAACTGAAGGAGTTGCAATTTTTCAATCTTTGTTCAATTTTTACATTTATTACAGGAATTAATAGGAGTAAAAAACTGAAACTTGGTTGTTTCAGAAACCAGTTATCTTCAATGGTTTTCCCACTCTGATTAAACTAGTGTTGAATAACACAGATCAAACTTCATTGTTTCAGCGATAACCACCATCCCTAGCGTCTATTGGTGAAGCAGATTTATACCTTTAAATATGTTGAGGCGGAGAATACTAGTAGACTCTAGAGGTAGACAGTGATGATGTTGCACCTTGGAATTTCAATGTGGTTCAGTAGCTATATACAAATGACTTCCTCTAGTGCTGACATCCAAATAAAAGAACCAAAGAAACACATGTAGAAACAAGTGGGAATTCATTGATAACTGAAGTTTCTGTGAGCCACTTTCACTTAGAAACTGCTTCTGGCTTCATTTATTTCCATAAAGTACCAGCTGAATCTGCTGCACAATATTGTTTTTGTAAAACATTTTTTACAATGTTTTACCAGAAATCTTTGTCATCATGGTGCATACTCCCTTAGTTCCTGCACATTCCTGTTACGGTGCTCTACCTTCGTTAGTGCAAAACATCTCCGATCTCTTTTTACTGCCTTGTCACTTTCTGATCAATTATTTTAGTTAGATAACTGTTACCAGTGTAATACTTATTACTAATTTCTCTTGGTCATAAAAAATTCCACTTCTCTGTATTTATTCAACTTCACAAGATTAACCTATAACACACCATTTTCTGTTCACAGCAAACATGCCCGCAGGCATCCAAATTTCGACCCGTCAGTCCTGCGACAGCGAAGACCACCTCATAAGGCGTGCTCCATAAATTCCAGTGAGGGTACACCATCTGAGGTGCTGTCCGATTCGGTGCCATCGCCCTAGCACCCTCAATATGCTGCCACCGCCGCAAACCATCTCTGAAGCATTTTATTGTTATGTGGTGGTTGCAGTTTGCAGTGACCGAAATGTAACTGGAAATGTAGATTTAGTGTCCTTAAAGAACCATAATAACTATTATTTTTAGAACTGTTACCCTCATTATTTTTTATCGTCTCTTCCACTATCGCAATGTAGTGGACTCTACTAAGTCTTTCTATAAAAAGCAATTAAGAGAACGCCATGAAAGGATGCTGTTGATAGCTGGCTGGCTGTTACAATCTGACAGTTATGTGCTCTTCCCATTTAATTCATTTCTAACCTCACGGCACATACTTGTGACATGTCACTTGTTATTAAAGAAATTGTTCATGTATGGAGGTAATGCATGAAATGTCCTGTCAGCTGCCAGTATATCACAGTTACTCTTTCAAACATTTTGACTGGGAGCTTGTTTGCACGATTCGGTCACTGTGTATATTATTGTGTATAAACTTGAAAACTTAGGCCTTATTACCTTTTTATACTAATGTAATTAAACATGTGATTTTTCTTATGATGGTGTATGAGGACTCAAAGTAATTTGGTTGGTGTGTACGAAATTGTAATGTGGTTTCATAGGCCTGGATGTGAATTTCAGCAGTCTTGTACATGTAGCCACGATTAAATTGGAGGCAATGTTTGGATGCGTGGTATATATATATATATATATATATATATATATATATATATATATATATATATATATATATATATATATATATACAAACGGATTATTTGTGTGTTAGGATGAAAATATCAGCAATGGCATGGACAGTTGTATAAAAAAGGATGTGCGTAAATTTTTATCCAGTAATATATCAGTTTGAAATGCCTGATGTAATATGTTTATGATGTTATTTTAGCGGTTTAACATAATCCTAAACCCCAAAAGTCAAATTTGGAAACATTTACTCATGTTATTCACAGAACAATATTCTGATTACAGCTTAGTGCAGTACTATATAACAGAAGTATTTTGTTTTTCAAATGCTTAATTAGTTCTGCTGATTACTGACCATAATGACAAGAAATCCCCATATGTTCCACAATTAAAAGCCAGTCTACCTCACACATATAGCTTTACCCGCAGCATCATTTTTATGACTGATGATATTTGCATCCCTTAGATCTGCTATTTTTAGTCTTGTTACATCTAACAAGACTAAGCTTTGGGAAACCAAAGCTACATTCAGTTCAGTGCGAAGTTGCAGATATCATAGAAGTTACTTGTAAATAATATAACTTGATGAATAATACATTGCCTTACTCTGGACTGACCTTATAATCACATGGCAAAATTAATTTTTGTGATAGCTGTGTTCCTCTGTGCATTGTATAACACTTGTGTTCCCATTTTGTGTATGTGTGTGTGTATGTGTATTTATTTAGGTAATTAATACTGTTTTTCTTTTCACAAAGATCAAATTTGATTTTTGGGTTGATACAGCATTCCTGTTTTACACATTAAAAACAGTTTTTGTATACTGCAAGATCTGTATATATTAATTCTTATTTAAAATATGTGTTGTGTAGTAAAACTAATTTATTTAGATTTGAAGTTCTTCGTATCACTGTTACAGAAGAACTCGGAAACATGTAATCTTAAAAGCAGTCAAAAAATTTTGATACTTAATAATCTTGGAACATTTTTAATTAACAGCATTTTAGGTTGGGCAATATTATAGGGCAAATTCATAATAGCATATGATCTATTTTGCCACAAATATTAAAGAGTTTTAAAAAAAGTAAAAAAGATTCTTTGTGCTTCCTATGTATACAGCGGCAAAGGAAATGATGTGAGACATAATACACATTAATTTTTTGTCACATTACAACAATAGCGACCTTATAGATCTCAATTCTGCAGTCAGTTTAGTGTAGTACTTAGACTGTACATTTTAATATATTAACTTTATTTCTTTTTTTAAAAGAAGGAAAATCTAGAGTAGTTTCTTGTGCAAGCTGGACTGGAGGGATGAGTGATTATGTAGGGTTCCATGAATGCAAGTGTGTGTGGAGGTATGGGAAGTGGCAATGTGAAAAATTTCCTTTTCACAGTGGAGGGAGCATTTATTGTACATAATAATGCTCAACTGTTCCTAGATATCTGTTCTCCTGATAAATTACAAGAATGAATGGATGAGAAATTCGATACTTGTATGGGCAGGTACAAGGCCTCCGAATTAATGCTTCCTGGCTACTTCCAGGATTCTGTTTACTTGGCCATGCATGACTGCCATACTGTATGAAATGTGGTGACTGAGAGAGATACTGTACATATTGCTACAGAAAAATTGAACATTATTCATATCTTTCTATCATATCCAATCTTTTCATATATAATAGCACAACAGATCTTTCTGAGTGAACTTCTGGCCTTCTAAGTGGAGAGGTATTCTCAAGATGACAATTTTGATGAGAATTGTTATACAGCCATAATTTCTGGTACCTTTAACAATTTTTGTGTGTGCGTGTGTGTAGATGTAAATAAATTCAAATAATGTTAACATTTCTGTTCGTTTGCTGAAACATTTCTGTTTGTTTACTGATCATTGTAAAATGTTAAATTTCACTGATATTTGAAAGCAACACTGCTTTATCCTCTTTGGTATGCATGTTTTATTTATCCTCTTTGGTATGCATGTTTTCTCAAGTTTACTATTAAATTCCATGTTTTTCATTTGTATTGTTTACTTGCTGCCACAAAACCATCAATACATTGGTCACTTTGTGATGGGCATGTTCTGATATGTATGGACCAAATCTGGCTGTAATTTTCTTAAGGGACCAGAAAATTGTAAATGTTAAATTTAACAGAATTATGTGTGTTAGAGCATTTCATTAAGGGGAAAAAAATTGTCATTTTGAGCAGTACACTCATATTACCAATGTGTATAAAGCATATATCTTTCTAGAAACATTTTTAGTATGAAGAAATCATAACATAGATTTTGTAGGAGATTATATTTAATTAACTATTTTAATAGGGATTTTAATTAAATGTAAATAGTACATAGCTAGCAATACAGATGAACACCAGCCTCAGTGTTTTCCATGTAAAAATGCTGTAATGTAATTAAACTTAGTTTGAAAGATGTTTTATAAAACACTGGAAGATTGTTGTATTATTAATATTGCAAGATCAGCTAAGGAAATAAAAACAGTTCCTGTAAAGATGAGAAAATTTTTAAAATATTGGTGCATAAAGCAGGAAGTTTCCTCAAGAGAAAAGTGGTCTTATTTGAGCACACACCAAATGTCTAAAGTGTACATTCTAATCAAATTGATTGCATTATGCTGTCAAGTTTGCTACATGACACATTATTCACATTTTTCATGTGTATGTTGTACACACAGAGATGATGCATCTCGATTACAAATAATCACATCTTTAGATTATTTTATCTGGCAGAACTGTTATGGATTTATAATCTTGTGTTCTTACTTACTGTACAGTTATTCTGTTGTTAGGTGCAATCTAACAAACAGTTACCTGTGCTCTGTTGGAATTAATATTCATTTTCTTATTAAATAGCAAATTAGTTACAATCTGAAGCACTACTTGTTAACTAGTACATGTATCACATTTTTTTTATAATACCTTTTTTAATGGCAGCTGTACTCGCTGCAGAATTTGTCTGCTATTCACTGGGAAAAAATCTGAAAAGAAACATATGTTTATAAAGATGGTAGAAGTGCTATATTATCTGAAAATTATTTCTAGTAGAATGTGCCAAACATTTCTGTAGTGTGCTTCAGATGCCTATATGGAGAAAGAATCTCCGCAAAATATTTATAGAAATAGAAAAAAATAAAAATAAAAATGATGGCTGTACTATCATCTTCAAACATAGACACTTCACTAAATCTTATGCTGTGAAAATGCTTGTTTTGACAGAATTGACTACAATACTTCTAAAATATAAAAAAATACCATTTACAGATCAACTATTTTCTACTCACAATTTACATTCTATCAGCTTTAGATTACTTAGTGTAACTAAGTATAGAACACTTTAACACTGATTAGCAGGAAAAAAAAATCACTTTTAATCTAAGGTGCATGATGCGAATTGGTGTGTTTATCTACTGCATGGTACGCACACACAAATATACTCTAATAGTGATGGGCTGTGAAATATTTAAAATGTTACTATCACAAATGTCATCAGGTCCTTGGATTTTGAATACTACTAAATTTCTTACTTACTTACTTTTTATGCAGATAGTAAGAGAAACAAACTTTTTTTTTAAAAAAAACATTATTCAGTTGGGAATCGTGGCTTCAAGATAGGAAATCAAAGGAGAAGACAGATTGTGTAACACTGATTGCTGCTTCAAAGGACTGAAGGAATGCTTTCTGAATTAGCACTGGCCACCCACTTGCCATATTAGTTCTTACTTTTATCTGTAAACTTTGTTGCCTAATTAATGTTTCCAACATACATGCTGAAATGCTGCCAATATATTGAGATTCCATTTTTCTGCCTCTAGCTCTCTGTTAAGAATTTAGAACTAGTGTTAGTGTATAAAAACTCATTTCCGAAGAACTAGCTCTCTCTGCACTGTCACCATACATAGACAATCGAAATATATTGCTGATTATGAACTAGAAGTATTTAAAAGAGTGTTTATGTTGCTGTGTTGATATTCCAATAAGACCATGCTCCAGATATTTCACACCAACAGGAAGTACAGTATATTTTTATCATGGACTGTACTTAAAGAGAGCCTTAACTTTATCTATATGAACTATTAGACATTAAATATTGCAGAGCTTGTTTAATTATTCGGAGTTCTCAGGGTATAGCTCAAGTATATTCCAAAAAAGTAGTTGTACTATTAGTTTTGTGAATCTTACACTTCTTTCTTCATTATTTATTAAAATGTTTCCCTCCTGCAAAAAAAAAAATCTGTCACTTCTAAAACAAAAAGAATGTGTGTCAGTGTGACTGAATCTCTTTCACTGTGACTTGTTCACGTTTTAGCTTAAACATATAATACAGAGTAGCTCTTAAACATATATTACATAGATCATCATATAAAATTACACAAGTTAAAATTAAGAAGTCGAACTTTGTGAAAGAGTAGATTAAAACATAATCTACCTGTATAACCATAGTGTGCTCAAAAGACAATTTATTTACTATTTTACTTGTAGCAAAGACTAACCACGTACAAATCCTAGTTGTAGGAGACAGTTTGCAGTGTGTAAGACAAGTGGAAAAATTGTTCACAGCTGTCTTAGAAATGCCTGAGCATGAAAAGTGTATCTGATTATCTCTCTTTTTATGAGTAAGTTTTCAAACAATTGGTTCTTTAATCTTACATACCATGTAAGGTGCATAAAAATAGTCTAGTCTAATAATTACAAGCGACTATGGTCAAAGTTACAGTGGCATAGCTTTATTTTCTTACTGTTATCTGGAAGTGTAAAAATACGAAAAGATAAATAAAGCATCTTCGTGACAATATGTGCATTTCACAAAATAAAATAAAATGAAGCATGTGATGCAAATGCTAAATTGCAGTGATACTCTTCTTCCACTGTTTGATTTTGGCAAAAGCTTGGTATTATCACTATTAACACCAGTTGCCTGTGAACTCAAAATTACATTTCTATATATGATAGCCTAACAACTGTCTGAGAAACTATAATATTTTGATATCTGTCAGATTTTTCTAAAGTATTATTTTTGATATAAAATGCTCAGGATTTTCTATGCAGATTACTGGAAATAGTGACTGAAAGTGTCAAAGGTTTGTGTTCTTATTAGTTATGTGAACTCTACAAGAAACTGTTGTGCCCCCATCACCCTCCACCTCCCAATCCTCTAATTAACATTGATTTAAGTAATTCTGAAATACCATTATGACTGCCGTCCGTGTTAAAATGTTTATATGAATTGAACATCTCGAAGGGTTTTTGAGACGAATTTTGTGTTTTGTGAGAACTTGTTTGCATTCGTGAGCAATACTGGAGTAATACAATAATGTGTTAAATAAACTGTACATATTTGTTATGTAATATTGATTAAACCCAGTATAATTTTGTGAATGTAAATCTTACTTTTGCGCTTCAGTGCTGAACTGGCATGACTATCAATGCATGATGAGAGGCAAGTATTCTTCGTAAGAGTAGTAACGGTAGCACCAAATGAGAAGGCAGATCCTGCTCATGTGACAGAAACAGATGTACTTAATTAAAACTGACTTGCAAAACACGTGTATGTAGTATAATGTAAAATGGTACAAAATATTGAACTTGTATATTTATCGATATTTTAAGAATAAAGGGTATTCTGCTGGAATAATGTGATTAACTGTAACTCCTTGACTGTTTTCCTTTGCATATGCCTAATTAAACAGCATTATCAAACTAATGTGCAGCTTTATAGGGGTCTACAGGGTACCTCTCAGACTACAGTGTGTGAACTACCATTCTGCAAGCATGAAAACTATCGAAGGAAATAACATTCTGCTAACATTCCACAGTGTGTTATGGTGTAACATGGTGATTTTGTGGCAATATTTTCACACTACTGTTACAAAAAGATGTTTAATTGAAACACATTTTATTCACCACAAAATCTGCATTATAAATAAAATTAGAGGTGCTGTGCATATATGTTTTCCACATTCTTTCCTAACACTTTATAAAGAGAATGAGAAGTGAATTAACTGCAAATGGTTTGAAAAGCTATAGTACTGAAGATTGTGGTACAGCACCTGGTTTCAAATATAGTGAGTCAAATAGTTCCTACACAGACATCAACAAGGTGCGTGTGAAAAGTTCAGTGAATGGTTTCAGAAGATAAAGTTAACAATAGTTACAAACAAAATACCTCTACTGACTTTCAGAGTAATCACTATTAGCTACAACACACTTCTGACTTTGGTTCTAAAACTGTTGGAAGCAGTCAGTAAATGCTGCTTATGGAATTAATTGAAGCACTGTGGTCATACATTGTTGGATGTCCGCAATGTCTGTGAATGTTCGATGAACAATAGTGCTTAAACTTTCTTTTCTTATGTTGAACTCTTCTGCTCTCATTCTCAGACAGTTGCCAAACATTTGCAGGCATCTGTCACACTTTTTCAATGTTATTTGTGACTGTGCATGTTTCGGTAGACCCAAACATGGCTCATCTTTGATACAGTCCTTTCCCATCTCTATAAAGCGTTTAAACCACTCAAAACAGACACTTTTTTACTCACTGCTTAAACACTGTACACTTGAACTAATATTCCATGAATCTGTCACCATTTTCCTTAATTTTAAGCAGAACTTCATGTTAAACACATTACTCCATTTGTGCACTCCATTTTGGAATGGCAGGAATGTGACTCATACTTTCGGATGATTGGTGGCTGTCGTTGAGAATGAGAGCAGAAAAGTTGAAGATATGCCAAGAGTGTTAAGCACAATATTATGGACTTCCAGCAATGTATGACGACGGTGCTCTGAGCGATTCTATAAGAAGCATTCGCTGACGATTTCCAACAGCTTTATGGTCGATGCCAGAAGTGTGTTGTAGCTACTGGTGATTACTTTGAAGGCCAGTAAACGTACTTAACTTGTAACTCTTGTTTCCCATATCTTCTACATCTACATCTACATTTATACTCCGCAAGCCACCCAACGGTGTGTGGCGGAGGGCACATTACGTGCGACTGTCATTACCTCCCTTTTCTGTTCCAGTCGCGTATGGTTTGCGGAAAGAATGACTGTCTGAAAGCCTCCTTGCATGCTCGAATCTCTCTAATTTTACATTCGTGATCTCCTCGAGAGGTATAAGTAGGGGGAAGCAATATATTTGATACCTCATCCAGAAAAGCACCCTCTCGAAACCTGGCGAGCAAGCTACACCGTGATGCAGAGCACCTCTCTTGCAGAGTCTGCCACTTGAGTTTGCTAAACATCTCCCTAGCGCTATCACGGTTACCAAACAACCCTGTGACGAAACGCGCTGCTCTTCTTTGGATCTTCTCTATCTCCTCCGTCAAACCGATCTAGTACAGATCCGACACTGATGAGCAATACTCAAGTATAGGTCGAACGAGTGTTTTGTAAGCCACCTCCTTTGTTAATGGTCTACATTTTCTAAGGACTCTCCCAATGAATCTCAACCTGGCACCCGCCTTACCAGCAATTAATTTTATGTGATCATTCCACTTCAAATCGTTCCGCACGCATACTCCCAGATATTTTACAGAAGTAACTGCTACCAGTGTTTGTTCCGTTATCATATAATCATACAATAAAGGATCCTTCTTTCTATGTATTCACAATACATTACATATGTGTATGTTAAGGGTCAGTTGCCACTCCCTGCACCAAGTGCCTATCCGCTGCAGATCTTCCTGCATTTCACTACAATTCTCTAATGCTGCAACTTCTCTGTATACTACACCATCATCCGTGAAAAGCCGCATGGAACTTCCGACACTATCTACTAGGTCATTTATATATATTGTGAAAAGCAATGGTCCCATAACACTCCCCTGTGGCACGCCAGAGGTTACCTTAACGTCTGTAGACTTCTCTCCATTGATAACAACATGCTGTGTTCTGTTTGCTAAAAACTCTTCAATCCAGCCACACAGCTGGTCTGATATTCCGTAGGCTCTTACTTTGTTTATCAGGCAAGACCACTGACTAATCTTTCCAGGCGCACCTTTTATATTATTAAATGCCGTCAGATCCCTTAATCGGGCAGGTAGGTTAGAAAATTTAAAAAGGGAAATGGATAGGTTGAAGTTAGATATAGTGGGAATTAGTGAAGTTCGGTGGCAGGAGGAACAAGACTTCTGGTCAGGTGACTACAGGGTTATAAACACACAATCAAATAGGGGTAATGCAGGAGTAGGTTTAATAATGAATAGGAAAATAGGAATGCGGGTAAGCTACTACAAACAGCATAGTGAACGCATTATTGTGGCCAAGATAGATACGAAGCCCACACCTACTACAGTAGTACAAGTTTATATGCCAACTAGCTCTGCAGATGACGAAGAAATTGAAGAAATGTATGATGAAATAAAAGAAATTATTCAGATTGTGAAGGGAGACGAAAATTTAATAGTCATGGGTGACTGGAATTCGAGTGTAGGAAAAGGGAGAGAAGGAAACATAGTAGGTGAATATGGATTGGGGGACAGAAATGAAAGAGGAAGCCGCCTGGTAGAATTTTGCACAGAGCACAACATAATCATAACTAACACTTGGTTTAAGAATCATGAAAGAAGGTTGTATACATGGAAGAACCCTGGAGATACTAAAAGGTATCAGATAGATTATATAATGGTAAGACAGAGATTTAGGAACCAGGTTTTAAATTGTAAGACATTTCCAGGGGCAGATGTGGACTCTGACCACAATCTATTGGTTATGACCTGTAGATTAAAACTGAAGAAACTGCAAAAAGGTGGGAATTTAAGGAGATGGGACCTGGATAAACTAAAAGAACCAGAGGTTGTACAGAGATTCAGGGAGAGCATAAGGGAGCAATTGACAGGAATGGGGGAAATAAATACAGTAGAAGAAGAATGGGTAGCTTTGAGGGATGAAGTAGTGAAGGCAGCAGAGGATCAAGTAGGTAAAAAGACGAGGGCTAGTAGAAATCCTTGGGTAACTGAAGAAATATTGAATTTAATTGATGAAAGGAGAAAATATAAAAATGCAGTAAGTGAAACAGGCAAAAAGGAATACAAACGTCTCAAAAATGAGATCGACAGGAAGTGCAAAATGGCTAAGCAGGGATGGCTAGAGGACAAATGTAAGGATGTAGAGGCCTATCTCACTAGGGGTAAGATAGATACTGCCTACAGGAAAATTAAAGAGGCCTTTGGAGAGAAGAGAACGGCTTGTATGAATATCAAGAGCTCAGATGGAAACCCAGTTCTAAGCAAAGAAGGGAAAGCAGAAAGATGGAAGGAGTATATAGAGGGTCTATACAAGGGCGATGTACTTGAGGACAATATTATGGAAATGGAAGAGGATGTAGATGAAGATGAAATGGGAGATATGATACTGCGTGAAGAGTTTGACAGAGCACTGAAAAACCTGAGTCGAAACAAGGCCCCCGGAGTAGACAATATTCCATTGGAACTACTGATGGCCGTGGGAGAGCCAGTCCTAACAAAACTCTACCATCTGGTGAGGAAGATGTATGAGACAGGCGAAATACCCTCAGACTTCAAGAAGAATATAATAATTCCAATCCCAAAGAAAGCAGGTGTTGACAGATGTGAAAATTACCGAACTATCAGCTTAATAAGTCACAGCTGCAAAATACTAACACGAATTCTTTACAGACGAATGGAAAAACTAGTAGAAGCCAACCTCGGGGAAGATCAGTTTGGATTCCGTAGAAACACTGGAACACGTGAGGCAATACTGACCTTACGACTTATCTTAGAAGAAAGATTAAGGAAAGGCAAACCTACGTTTCTAGCATTTGTAGACTTAGAGAAAGCTTTTGACAATGTTGACTGGAATACTCTCTTTCTAATTCTAAAGGTGGCAGGGGTAAAATACAGGGAGCAAAAGGCTATTTACAATTTGTACAGAAACCAGATGGCAGTTATAAGAGTCGAGGGACATGAAAGGGAAGCAGTGGTTGGGAAGGGAGTAAGACAGGGTTGTAGCCTCTCCCCGATGTTGTTCAATCTGCATATTGAGCAAGCAGTAAAGGAAACAAAAGAAAAATTCGGAGTAGGTATTAAAATTCATGGAGAAGAAATAAAAACTTTGAGGTTTGCCGATGACATTGTAATTCTGTCAGAGACAGCAAAGGACTTGGAAGAGCAGTTGAATGGAATGGACAGTGTCTTGAAAGGAGGATATAAGATGAACATCAACAAAAGCAAAACAAGGATAATGGAATGTAGTCTAATTAAATCGGGTGATGCTGAGGGAATTAGATTAGGAAATGAGGCACTTAAAGTAGTAAAGGAGTTTTGCTATTTGGGGAGCAAAATAACTGATGATGGTCGAAGTAGAGAGGATATAAAATGTAGGCTGGCAATGGCAAGGAAAGCGTTTCTGAAGAAGAGAAATTTGTTAACATCCAGTATTGATTTAAGTGTCAGGAAGTCATTTCTGAAAGTATTTTTATGGAGTGTAGCCATGTATGGAAGTGAAACATGGACGATAAATAGTTTGGACAAGAAGAGAATAGAAGCTTTCGAAATGTGGTGCTACAGAAGAATGCTGAAGATTAGATGGGTAGATCACATAACTAATGAGGAAGTATTGAATAAGATTGGGGAGAAGAGAAGTTTGTGGCGCAACTTGACCAGAAGAAGGGATCGGTTGGTAGGACATGTTCTGAGGCATCAAGGGATCACCAATTTAGTATTGGAGGGCAGCGTGGAGGGTAAAAATCGTAGAGGGAGACCAAGAGATGAATACACTAAGCAGATTCAGAAGGATGTAGGTTGCAGTAGGTACTGGGAGATGAAAAAGCTTGCACAGGATAGAGTAGCATGGAGAGCTGCATCAAACCAGTCTCAGGACTGAAGACCACAACAACAACAACCTGGGGCACGATTCCACTTTCAGGTTGCCTACCTAACAGCTTCCAGGTGCAACAAAAATTTGATTTTTCAATGTTCATACAGCTATTGAACGACTTTAAAAAGCTGTCATAATGTGCTTATTAAAAGCTGTAATCTTATGCTTCTCTGATGTGTAACCTGTAAGCAGTGCTTTCATGATCGAAAACTATCTTGTGTAATTTCTATGTAACATAATATATCCCCCCTTCTTTCCCCATTCTACTATTCTTCACAAAGAGAGAGACAGAAAATTACAAAAGGAAATGAGATGTAAAAGTTCACACTCCTGTTGAAGAAAGGGGAAGGAGTTGAAGGTAAAGAGAAATAAAAACTATTTTATGATGTCAAAGTACCAATAACAAATTGTCGGTAATTGGCAGGTCGGGAACTAAGAGATCTATGGTACAAATAGTAATAACAAAGAAAATAAATGAAACACATTTTACTTAAGTGTGCACTTTATTTGTTTATATTTATGGAACCTTTGATTGAGAAAATAGATAATGAGGTACTTAACACTTGGTAAGGCAAAATTTTTGCACACTTTTGACAACCATAATACATTTTTACACAAATAATTGCTGCGTAGACCACTTAAGAATTGGCTGCTGTAACCCACAGGCAAGCCTGGAACTAAAGTTTTCAAATGGTAAAAAATAATAGTCATCACAGAGAGAATCATTTCCTCGATACTGTGGCAGAACATCCTCGAGCTCATTTAATGTTTTATATCTGAGGTAGTCATTTACAAGGGAAAGATAAAAATGAGTGATTCACTGGAAGTACAAATCCTTATATCCTACATCTTATTATGAGAACGCAAAATTGTGTGGAGCTGTGCAAGGAATATGTGAAGCTCTGTAGGTGAGATCATTATTTTAGATCAACTCATTTGTAAATGTCAGTATAATCATCATTGTACAGCATCATAAGTTTCCACTGACAAATTTTGCTTTCCATACAAATTCTGATAATTCTTGAATACAGGATTTAGTTTGTCAAAAGAACACAAACTTATCTACCACTTTGTTAGCAAAAAGGTAACTTTTTTCTACATGTTTTCATCGATTCCATCCATTTGTTTGGGATAAATATGTTGTTTTGCTATGTTGAGATCCATCATTTGGTAAATAAGTGTGACCAGTTATTACACAGTGCACACACTTTTAATGTTTGCTAAATTTCTCACCTTGTATCTTGCAAAGTACATCATACTCCAGTTGTGGTTTTGACCACCACAGCAATCACTGAAGAGACTGAACTTAGAAGCTCATGAGGAACCTGGTTCTTCATGTAGTGATACAGAGATGTTGCCTCTTGAAAACCGCTGGCACCTGTTGTCTAATGCCACATGATCATGATAACTTTCTCTCCATCTTGATATGAATGCCAAAGTTGAGCCTGTTGAATGGTCTCAAGTAACAGACTTTGCCTGTATTTAGGTGAGGAAGCGGAAGAGTTCTTCTGAGGCAAACGTGATTAACACATCTGGACTTCCATCTTTGACACTGTAGACTTATGTGGTGTTCATCACAGATCTTTCTTGGGAATGTAAAAATGTATGTTAAGGGCAATAAAATTTTAAAACTAGGGCAGCCACAGCTAAAATAATTAGAAATAACTGACTGACCATTCATACAGCATAACAAAAGTGTTTATATGCAGGTGTTAAAACTATTATAATATAAAAATGAACAAAAAGTCCAATAGTCTGCAATAGCTGTATTTATTGAAGTCGATTAAAGACTCACACAACTGGTTTCGCAACTGTAACTGCCATGCTGATGAAATTAGATTCATAGGATATGCAGTCAACAAACGGGTGTTGGGTGGACCAAGAAAATGCTTAGCTAGATACTGAGAGATAGGAAAAGATCGAGAAGATGACCAAATGGGAGGTGGGTAGATATATTTGAAAACCTGGAGGACGCACATTGTAGCAGACCGTAGTGCAAGGAAAATTCTGTAGGAGGTATTTATCCAGTAATGTATGTCAATTTGCTGTTGCTGATCATTGCAATGTCATGTATAATAGTTCAAATAAATTTTAAAAAATCCTGTTAGTCACATATATACGTCAGGATGCCATGAAGAGCACATGGTTCAGCCAACTGCAGGTGGTGGCTCATGTTGGCACTAACAATGTGTGTTCCTTTGGATCGTAAGAGATTCTTTCTGGTTTCGAGTGGCTAACTGAAGTAGTAAAGACTGCCAGTCTTGCTTACAAGATGAAGGTACAGAGCCAAGTGGAGGGTCTCAATCAGAGGCTCAGATGGTAATGCAACCATGTAGGTTGCCGATTCGTTTTCTTGCGCAATAGCGTGGCGAGTTTCTGGGTTCCACTAAATAGGTCAGGAGTTCACTACATGCAGGAACTGGCTACATGGGTAGCGAGGGGTGTATGGAGGGGGCTGGATGGTTTTTAGGTTAGAAGGTCTCTGGAATGTGCAGCAAGGGTTTCAGTATTCGAAAGGGTGCAGGATGAATACACAAAGAGGGTAGATATAGCTACAATCAATATCCTGGATGTAAACTGTCTTAGCTGTGTTGGAAAAGAACCAGAGTTTCTGGTGCTAACAGAAAGTGCTGAATCTCACATCGTTATAGATGTGGAAAGCTGGCTAAAATTGGAAATATGTAGCTCCTGTGAATTAAAATGGGTAGAGGTTATACTTAACAACTAACTCCCTCACTCAGATGATACAGTTGCTGCACAGTTCAAATAAAATTTAAATGTCTTTTCAAACAGGTACCCCACTCATACAATTATTGTTGGTGGTGACTTCAATGTACCCTCAATATGTAAGTGAAAATACAAGTTTAAAGTTGGTGGTAGGTTTGTTAATGTCATCTGAAATTGTACTGAATGCCTTCTCAGAAAATTATTTTGAACAACTAGTTCAGGAGCATGCTTAAAGTGTAAATGTCAGGAGCGCACTTAAAGTGTAAATGTTGTGACAGTGTACTTCACCTCTTAGCAAAAAATAATCCCATGACAGATACAGGGGTTAATGACCACAAGGCTGTTGTAGCTAGTCTGAATACTGTAACAACCAAACCCACAACAAATAAATGCAAACTCCAGCTATTTGAAAAAGTAGATAAAATTTGCAGTCTCCTCTCTTTCCAATCACACTATGTAAACATAGAGCAGATGTGGTTTAAGTTCAAAGAAATACTATTAATGGCAATTGAGAGATATATTCTAAATAAATTAATAAGAGATGGTACTGATCCCCCATGGTACACGAAACAGGTCAGAACACTACTGCAGAACCAAAAAAAAAAGGGCATTCCAAATTTAAAGGAATGCAAAATCCCTAAGATTGCCAAAGTTTTACAGAAGTTTGAAATATAGTGTGAATTTCAATGTGAGATGCTTTCAATAGTTTCCACAATGAAACACTGTCTCGAAATCCTGGCAGAAAACCCAAAGAGCTCTGGTCGTATACAAAGTACACCAGAGTTAAAGACACAATCAGTCTCTTCACAGCACGATAACAATGTTGATGTTATTGATGACAGCACCACTAAAGCAGAGTTGTTAAACACAGTTTTCTAAAATTCCTTCAGAAAAGAAGACGAGCAAAATACTCCTGAATTCAAATCAAGGACAACTGCCAACATGAGTAACATAGTAGATACGCTCAGTGTAGCAAAGCAGCTTAAAACACTTAAGAAAGGCAATGCTTCCAGTCCAGATTCCTTTTAGAGAATGCTGATACAATAGCTACATACTTAGCAATCATATAAAACTGCTCGCTCATAGAAAAATTGGTACCCAGAGACAGTATATTTGCATTAGTCACACAAATACTGACAAATAGCCACTAGGGGTTCAGAAACTATAATTCTTGTGAAATGCAACTAGCTCTTTATTCTCACAAAGTAATAAGTGCTATCAACGGGGGACATTACACTGATTCCTTATTTTTAGATTTCCATAAGGCTTTTGACACTGTTCCTCACAAGTGACTTCTAATTCGTGACTTACAGTCAGAAAGGTCACAGTTTGTAATAATTGACAGAAAGTCATAGAGTAAAACAGAAGTAATATTTAGTGTTCCTCATGAAGTGTTATAGGCCCTCTGTTGTTCCTGATCTGCATAAATGATTTAGGAGACAATCTGTGCAGTCCCCTTAGACTGTTTGCAGATGCTGCTGTCATTTACCATCATGTAATGTCAGTAGATGATCAAAATAAATTGCAAAATGATTTAGACACGATATCTGTATGGTGCAAAAAGTGGCAATTGACTCTAAATCATAAAGTATTTGTAGTCATCCACATGAGCACTAAAATGAATCCACTAAATTTCAGTTACATGGTAAATCACACAAATCTAAAGGCTATATACTCAACTAAATACTCAAGGATTACAATTAAGGATAACTCACACAGATAATGTTGTGGGGAAATCAAACCAAAGACTGCAATTTATTGGCACAACACTTAGGAAATGTAACAGGTTTACTAAGAGACTGCTTACACTACGCTTGTCCATCCTCTTCTGGGGTATTGCTGTGCAGTGTGGTATCCACATCAGATAGGACCAATAGGGGACATTGAAAAAGTTAAAAGAAGGCAGCTTGTTTTGTTTTATTGCAAAATAAGGGAGAAAGTGCCAGGTTTGCGATACACAAATAGCAGTGGCACTCATTAACACAGTCATTTTTCGCCACAGCAGGACCAACTCATGAAATTTTAAGTCACCAGCTTTCTCCTCAGAGTGCGAAAATATTTTGTTGGTGCCCACCTACATATATCATCATAGTAAAGTAGGAGAAATGAGAGCTCACGTGGAAAGATTTAAGTGTTTGCTTTTCCTGGCGCACTGTTCATGAGTGGAATAGTAGAGATGTAGCTTAAAGGTGGATCGATGAACCCTCTGCGAGGCACTTAATTGTGAATTGCAGAGTGATCATGAAGATGCAGATGTAGATGCAGATGTATGTAATATATTTCAGTCAAATATGCAATACATCATAATCACAGGTTTCAAGACAGGCCAAAATATGCTGTTGTCATCTTCACAAGAAAGGTATTAAGGCAGATACTAATCATTTCTAACAGCTCTCGTGAAATGAAATGAAATGTCGTGTGTGGCTAGGGCCTCCCGTCAGGTAGACCGTTCGCCTGGTGCAGGTCTTTTCGAGTTGACGCCACTTCGGCGACCTGCGCATCGATGGGGATGAAATGATGATGATTAGGACAACACAACGCCAAATCCCTGAGCGGAGAAAATCTCTGACCCAGCCGGGAATCGAACCCAGGCCCTTAGGATTGACTTTCTGTCACACTGACCACTCAGCTACCGGGGCGGACACAGCTCTCATTAGTTACCTCCTTCTTGAAAGCAATAAAAATGATCATGTGCATAAAACTACTTTCCAGTATCCTTGACATTTGTACATCATAGAATTTTACAATGTATTCTCAGCTCAAACATTTTGAGGGATCTTGAACAGAGTGATCGCCTCCATGCCAAGCAACAGACATACCAAAAAACAAGGGTCTTGCAGACTACTACTTGTGTTTCTTCTCACATCACATCCTGAATGGCATGAATTAAGGCTATCAAGTGTATGCAGTATATTTTGACTTCCAAAAGCATTTGCATCAGTATCACACCAAAGACTATCAACATAAGTATAATTATGTTGTGTATTAAACAAAAATTTTGACTGGATTGAGGATTTCTTGGAAGGGAGGGTACAGTATGTTATCTTGATTGGAGAATCACTGACAGAAATATGAGTAGAAGTAGCTCCAGTTGTGTCCCTGGGAAATGTGTTGGTACCCTTGCTGTTCATGTTTTGGAGATGATGCAGTTATCTACTGGGTCTGTCACAGAAACTGTATGTTTCTATATTAAGTAGTACAGTTGAGCTTAGGAAGTGGAGGTGGCCTTGATTTCTCCATTAGAGTAGGAAGTATAGTTGTTGGAATGTGAAGCATTGTGTTTGGTCTTCAGCAATTTTTTGTAAATGGTGAGTCTGTGATGAAAACACATGACTTTTGCAACCATTTTAATATATGAGTCCACCAACCTATTCCAGATCACAAATTTCAACACAACTGGCTTCATAATGAAGAAGAATCTGCGTGACCCTGAAAACACAGCAAGTATGCCCGAAACATTAAGCAAGTTTGTGTATCTGTGGTACAGAGCATTTAAAGGTCATTACTTCTGTGCTGCAAGTTTAGGGGTTAATGAGTCAACAGTCAATGGATTCTGCACAAAAATCTTCACTACCACCCACACAAAAATTCAGGTATGTCAGCAACTTAGTGAAGATGATTTTGAACAGCTTCATGACTTTTGTGACACCATAGCCAATAAATGGAAAGTTGGATAACTTTTGTAAAAGCTTGGAGGTAGAACGTAAGGTACTGGTGGAAGAAAAACTGTGAGGACAGGTTGAGAGTCATGCTTGGATAGCTGAGTTAGTAGAGCACTTGCCTGTGAAGGCAGAGTTCCTGGGGGGTTTGAGTCCCGGTTCAGCTCACAGCTTTAATTCTGCCAGGAAGGTTCAAATCAGTGACACTTCAGTGCAGAGTGAAAATTCATTCTGGGCTGTACATAGAATACTGCCATTTGTTATTTAAGAAACTCCAAAACTGAAAATTTCATCTCATTATTATGTTCTAAATGTTGAAAAGTCAACAATTTCTTGAGGTTTAGGAAAATGGGATAATCATTAATTGGGATGTAGTGATGTAAGAGGTATTTGGGAAGTTTCCACTTAAAATTGGTAATATGTAGACAGCGAGATGGAACTGTTGCGCAGAAGCTTTATCATGAATCAAGAAAATTCCACATTTCATGTGTCGATATCACTGGTTCTATGCAGATAGCATGTCTTGGTTTTAAAAATGTTTGTCATTATGTCTATTATGTTACTGATGTTCCTCGCTCCTCAAAATTCAAAAGCATACTGTTTATGTGGAAATTTGTAGTATGGCCAGTCTTTGGAATGTCAGCAAAATCACACAAAGGGTTCAAGAACCTTTGAGCATGTGAGTACTTACCTCTTTTATTTTGAAAATCAGTGAGAGAGTCTTTCTACACTGTTGCTGAGCATGTTGAGAAAAATAACACAACAGGTTGGAGCACCTGTCTCAAAACTTTGCATTATTTGGATATGGGATGTACATCCAAGAGGATAGTTTGTGTAGAACACTGCAGTGTAGTTGATTTTGCTACATTCAAGGGCAGCCTTGATTTTGATGGTGTGAGAATTACTAGTCACAAGAATGAGTGAATATATAGGAAAGGTCTTCCACAGGGGTGTAAGCTGGGGAGCAATCAGCCAACAGGACGAGGAGCATGGGGACGGAAAATCATATTCTTAAATTGGATGGGTGGCAGCACACTAATTTGAGAAATATAAGAACAATTATGGGGCTCAAACTCTTTATTGCTGGGCATGATAAAGAGAGAGACTACAGAGAGATAAGTGTGATTGCAGATTAATGTACTGAAGTGGGAGTCACAGTGACAGAGTAGAAGTGGGTACAGGACACAGGCTAGTGGAGAGTGATGCCAGGACGATTAGTGGATCGAATGATATGTTGTAAGTTCCATATACATAATTCACTGCTGAGCTAGTGTTGGGTAAGAGGAGGGTCCAGATAACATAGGTTGTGAAGCAGCCATCGAATTCAAGGAGGATGGGCTCTATAGTATGTTCTGCCGCTGGATGGTACAATTTGCCCTTGGTTATAATTTGGCAGTTACCATTTATCTGAGTGGACAGCTAGTTGGTCACCATGCCCATGTAAATGGCTGTGCAGAAGTTACTACAGATTTGGTATATAACATGACTGCTTTCACAAACGGTTCTGCCTTTGATAAGAGTAAGGTATACTTGTAACACGACTGGAATAATACGTGCTGGATGGGTGCACAGGGCAGTTTTTGCACCTGGGTCTTTCAGAGATATACAGTATGAGTGGAAAGTAATTAGGAATATAATTGGTATGAAGACGTACCTGGATATTTCTTATTTTCATATTTATTCATAAATCACAGAGTGTATACATGATACGAATTTTGATAACTGCAATTATAAAGATGTATAATAATAAAATTTTACTTTTCAACTTACATTTTACAATGAAAAGTGCATATTAGATTTTGTCCTATTGTAGACTGCTCACCAAATAGCAGAAGTGGTGAATCATCAGCAGGCATACACATAAGGACTAGAGTATGAACACACACACACACACACACACACACACACACACACACACACACACACACACCTATGTGCTTCTACATTCAGCTAGTACAATGTAGGGCCACAAGTGTGTGTGTGTGTGTGTTGTGCTCTAGCTCAACAAAGGATTTATTCCAAACTCTAGCAAGTTTTCTTTTTTTTTTTAAGCGTACCTGTCGATGACGTAAATTATTTACATACTTTGTAGAATTATTCTACCTTATAATGCCCTGGTTGATTAATATGTTCTGTAGATACCTCCTCTCAAAGAAAGTGTATGGTAGATCTCTCAGGGGTAGTTTATTACACAGCTTTAGCCAGCATATTGGAGACTATTTTGGCTCTTACTTAACCTAATGTATTCTAAATCTATATTATTTCTGTTTCTTGTTATATAATTGTAGACAATATTTCTGTAAGTTAAAGTCTCTGGCTACATTTTCACTGACAGATGGTATGCAATAATATGGAGAGATGGTAGTGTTAGTATTTTTAGTTCTTTAAAGTGTGACCAGCATGACTATGTTTTTAATGTGTGTAACTAGCCACACTGCTTTTTGCCACATGAACACTGTTTTTGCACCAAAACAGTTTCTCCATTGAATATTTCCATGTGTTAAGTGGGAGTAGAAGGAAGTGTAATATGAGAATGGGAGTTGGTCCTTGCTGGCAAAGGGTTTTCATTCCTGTAACAGGTATATCACTCATAATAGTTTAGTGCATAAATGCTCTGTGTGTACATCCCACTTCAGTCACAGGCCAAAATGTATTCATAATAAAATGATGGTGTCATCCTCATTTATTTTTTCACCCTGTTAGTGGGGAAAAGTTTTACTTTTATTTAATATTAGTTTGTTTCTGTATAGCCATTATGTAGAATTATTAACCACTGTCAAGGTTTCCTTTTTCACCTTGACTGTATTGGGATCTGTCACTGCAAGGTATCATCAGCATATGTAACTGACTTGTAGGGCAATGAAATTGGCAGATTAGCCATACATATTAGAAACCGAGCGAGGTGGCACAGTGGCTAGCACACTGGACTCGCATTCGGGAGGACGACAGTTCAATCCCGTGTCCGGCCATCACGATTTAGGTTTTCCGTGATTTCCCTAAATCGCTCCAGGCAAATGCCGGGTTGGTTCCTTTGAAAGGGCACGGCTGACTTCCTTCCCCATCCTTCCATAATCCAATGAGACCGATGACCTCGCTGTCTGGTCTCCTCCCCCAAAAAACCCAACCAACCAACCCATACATATTAGAAAAAGCAAAGGGCCCAGGACAGAACCTTTAGTGATTCCAGTAGTAACTGGTAGGTCATCTGATTTACAATTATTTACTGTGATAATTTGTTTCTTGCCTAATAGATACAACTTGATTAATGATATTCAACTTGAAGGAAGACAGCAACTCAGCCAAGATTACATTTGTGAAACCTTTATTTATGATGACCGGTTTTGGTAACACAGAGCTACCATCATGTGGTCTTGGTAAAATATAATACAAGTGCCCAATTGGAGCTATAAATATACTCCACATCTTAATTATCCAGGTAGTTGACATAAGATGAACTGGCATGTAAAAACTAAAACCAGTATTTATACTGTGTTTCTCCAAGCTCATCCGTCCTGTATTACAAGTCACAGAGTACATCACTGATAAAAGAGCACTGCCGAACTGGTCTTCTTAGTTCAGCAGTGCTCTTGTATGAGTGAAGTACTCTGTGCCTTGTAAAACAGGACAGATGCACTTTGCATAACACACTGTAAATGCTGGTTTTAACTTTGACATGCCAATGCATCTGACATCAACTATCTGGCTAATTAAGATATGGAGTACATTTATAGCTATAACTGGGCACTTGTATCAATCTTTACCGAGATCTGATGATGGTAGCTCTATTTTGCTGAAACCAGTAATGGTAAATAAAGGTTCTATAAATGTAATCTTGGCTGAGAAGATGTCTTCCTTCAAGCTGAATATTTACAGATTGCCCCTTATTACTCAGTATGAGCAAGTTAACTGGTTAATCATAGTTCGCTATCACTATCCCCTTCTATATTTACTACAGGCCATTCAGGTAAATTGTAGTGGCATGGAATGGAAAAAACAATCACTTCTGTGTCTCTTAAGTGAGATGACTATTTCATTGGTTTCATTCTTTGAGCCTTGCATTTTTTGTTCTCTCAGAAGTAAACAGCAATATTTGCAGTCACAGAAATACAGAACTGATAAAATAACGCAAAAAATATGTCACAGAAACTGTTAAAAGTCACGAAATTGCAAAACAAGTAGGACAAAAACTAGTACAGTTCTTCAGAGTGAAACAAGTTATGACACTGTAAGTGAGGTCATTTATTACTAGAATCTGCTGAAAAGAATGCTGTGTTTGTCACTGTGACTCTTCAGGCCTTCCCAGAGAAAATGTTCAGTTTATGGCTCTTGGCTCTGCTGCCAAATGACATTTTGATAATCCCACAATATTTCCTCTGGGCAACTGCTCGGCATCACAGTGCAGATGCCAGCAGTAACCAGCAGCCACCACCTGACAACGTTGTGCAGCTGCCTTGAGAAAATATTGTGAGACTTGCAAAACATGATATGATGGCAAATCAATGAGCCATATACTGAATGGTTGTCATTAACTGAACCGTCCGCCCCCGGCAGCTGAGTGGTCAGTGTGACAGACTGTCAATCCAAAGGGCCCGGGTTCGATTCCCGGCTGGGTCGGAGATTTTCTCCACTCATAGACTGGGTGTTGTGTTGTCCTAACCATCATCATTTCATCCCCATCGATGCGCAAGTTGCCGAAGTGGTGTCAAATCGAAAGACTTGCACCAGGCGAACGGTCTACCCGACGGGAGGCCCTCGTCACACGACATTTCATTTCATTTCATATTAACTGAACCAAAAGAAAAACTCACTTGAAAAAACAACAAAAACTAGAAAGAGACAGAATGGTTGATGGTAAATAACAGCTAGAAGAAGAAAAAGAACAAGAACAAGAACAAGAAGAAAAATGTGGATATGACAAAGAGTAAGTCAAACAAAACAGGAAGTTGATAACACTGTATCAAATAATAAAGAATTTACACAGAATGTGACTTTTGTATTATAAGCGACGATAAACTTGTAAAAAACAAGAGTAGGGATAGGTCCAATTCTAGAAAGAAAAGGCTTGTAAAGCAGGGAGTAGAAATGACAATTATAAAAATTATTTAAAAACAGGAAGGTACACCAAGTTAAACTGAGCAAG
Organism: Schistocerca serialis cubense; assembly: GCF_023864345.2. Taxonomy (NCBI): domain Eukaryota; kingdom Metazoa; phylum Arthropoda; class Insecta; order Orthoptera; family Acrididae; genus Schistocerca; species Schistocerca serialis. The sequence goes on along the minus strand of NC_064644.1, from coordinate 227,282,030 downwards.
TTCCGCATTTCAAAGTACAAACATCACACTGACAGAGGCAGTTATTTGATGAAGGTGTGAAAATACTACAATGAATGAAAATTTCAAACTGAACAAGACAGCTGCTAAGAAGAAGGTAAGAGTTACAAGCAAACAATAACTGGAAGATGGCAGAACATGCTAAATTAAACAAGAAATGCCTTTAGATGATGTTAGAAAATAGAATGAAAATTTAACAAAATAAACAATTAAAACTATAAAGTACAAGGAAAACTAAACTGAAGCTTGAGTTGGGTATACATCAGATTGCATCACTGAAGATGGAAGAATAGCTATCATCAGAGACAAAATTGTACAAGCATTCCAAGATTGTTTGAAAACGTTTGTTTAGTTCCAAGAGAAGAATAAGACACATTTTCCCTTATACTGTGCCAGTTGTACACAAAATGCAGGGACTAAATTTCAGCAAGTGGGGTGCAGGTTTTGTCGGGTGGGGTGGGTACAGGAAGAAAGAGGTGGGAGATTTGAAGAGGGTTTGCATAGCTACTGGCTCGGAGGGAGGCAGCGAGTTTGCTGATTAGGAATACGGGAGGGAGGGGTGGTTGATGCACAGGCTAAGGAACGTGATACACAGGCACTGGAGCCAGCGAAGTGCAGCACACAATGAAAATGATGTGGAGGTGGATGGGAGTGACAGGACAGAGGAAGGGAAAACTGTAGGGTAGAGAGTGTGGAGACAGCTGATTAAAGGAGATTGAGGCCAGGAGGGGTATGGAAGTGAAAGACGGCTTTATAACATTAACCGAAACGGCCTTGCTATGCTGGTACTGCATATGGCTGAAAGCATGGGGAAACTACAGCTGTAATTTTTCCTGAGGGCATGCAGCTTTATTGTATGGTTAAATGATAATGGTGTACTCTTGGGTAAAACATTGCAGAGGTAAAATAGTCCCCCATTCGGATCTCTGGGCAGGGACTCCTCAGGAGAACGTTGTTATCAGGAGAGAAAAAAACACGCATTCTACGGATCGGAGTGTGGAATGTCAGATCCCTTAATTGGGCAGGTAGGTTAGAAAATTTAGAAAGGGAAATGGATAAGTTAAAGTTAGATATAATGGGAATTAGTGAAGTTCGGTGGCAGGAGGAACAAGACATTTGGTCAGGTGAATATAGGATTATAAATACAAAATCAAATAGAGGTAATGCAGGAGTAGGTTTAATAATGAATAAAAAATAGGAGTGCAGGTAAGCCAAGATAGATACAAAGCCCACACCTACTGCAGTAGTGCAAGTTTATATGCCAACTAGCTCTGCAGATGACGAAGAGATTGAAGAAATGCATGATGAGATAAAAGAAATCATTCAGATAGTGAGGGAAGATGAAAATTTAACAGTCATGGGGGACTGGAATTCGATAGGAGGAAAAGGAAGAGAAGGAAAAGTAGTATGTGAATATGGAATGTGGGTAAGGAATGAAAGAGGAAGCTGCCTGGTAAAATGTTGCACAGAGCATATCTCAATCATAGCTAACACTTGGTTTAAGCATCATGAAAAAAAGATTGTATACATAGAAGAGGCCTGGAGACACTGGAAGGTTTCAGGTACATTATACAATGGTAAGGCAGAGATTTAGGAGCCAGGTTTTATATTGTAAGACATTTATGTGCGCTCTGACCACAATTTGTTGGTTATGAAGCTGAAAAACTGAAGAAACTGCAAAAAGGTAGGAATTTAAGGAAATGGGCCCTGCATAAACTGGAAGAAACAGAGATTGTAAAGAGTTTCAGAGAGAGCATTAGGGAACAATTGACAAGAGCGAGAGAAAGAAATACAGTAGAAGAAGAATGGGTAGCTTTGAGAAATGAAATAGTGAAGACAGCAGAGGATCAAGTAGGTAAAAATATGAGAGCTACTAGAAATCCTTGGGTAACAGAAGAGATATTGATTTTAATCGATAAAAGGAGAAAATATAAAAATGCAGTAAATGAAGCAGGCAAAAAGGGATACAAACGTCTCAGAAATGAGATCAACAGGAAGTGCAAAATGGCTAAGCAGGGACGGCTAGAGAACAAATGTAAAGATGTAGAGCTATGTATCACTAGGGGTAAGATAGATTACTACCTACAGGAAAATTAAAGACACCTTTGGAGAAAAGAGAACCACTTGTATGAATATCAAGAGATCAGATGGAAAACCAGTTCTAAGCAAAGAAGGGAAAGCAGAAAGTTGGAAGGAGTACAAAGAGGGTCTATACAAGGGCAATGTACTGTAGGGCAATATTATGGAAATGGACGAGGATGTAGATGAAGATGAAATGGGAGATATGATACTGTGTGACAAGTTTGACAGAGCACTGAAAGACCTGAGTTGAACAAGGCCCCTGGAGTAGACAACATTTCATTAGAACTACTGGTAGCCTAGGGAGAGCCAGCCCTGATAAAACTCTACTATCTGGCGAGCAAGATGTATGAGACAGACGAAATACCCTCAGACTTCAAGAGGGAATACAATAATTCCAATCCCAAAGAAAGCACATGTTGACAGGTGTGAAAATTACTGAACATCAGTTTAATACGTCACAGCTGCAAAATACTAACATGATTTCTTTACAGACCAATGGAAAAACTGGTAGAAGCTGACCTTGGGGAAGATTAGTTTGGATTCTGCAGAAATGTTGGAACAGTTGAGGCAATACTGGCCCTATGACTTATCCTAGAAGATAGATTAAGGAAAGGCAAAGAAACTTTTTAACAGTGTTCACTGGAATATTCTCTTTCAGATTCTGAAGGTGGCAGGGGTAAAATGCAGCGAATGAAAGGCTATTTACAATTTATACAGAAACCAGATGGCAGTTATAAGAGTCATGGGGCACGGAAGGGAAGGGAAGCAGTGGTTGGGAAGGGAGTGAGACAGGGTTGTAGCCTATCCCCGATGTTATCCAGTCTGCATATTGAGCAAGCAGTAAAGGAAACAAAAGAAAAATTTGGAGTAGGAATTAAAATCCACGGAGAAGAAATTAAGGTTTGCCGACGACATTTGCCGACGACACTGTAATTCTGTCAGAGACAGCAAAGGACCTGGAAGAGCAGTTGAATGGAATGGACAGTGTCTTGAAAGGAGGATATAAGACGAACATCAACAAAAGCAAAATGAGGATAATGGAATGTAGTCAATTTAAATCAGGAGATGATGAGGGATCAAGAAATGAGACACTTAAAGTAATAGATGAGTTTTGCTATTTGGGGAGCAAAATACCTGATGATGGTCAAAGTACAGAGGATATAAAATGTGGACTGGCAATGGCAAGGAAAGTGTTTCTGAAGAAGAGAAATTTGTTAACATTGAGTACAGATTTAAGTGCCAGAAAGTCTTTTTTTGAAAGTATTTGTATGAAACGTAGCCATGTACGGAAGTAGAACACGGATGATAAATAGTTTGGACCTGAAGAAAATAGAGGCTTTTGAAACGTGATGCTACAGAAGAATGCTGAAGATTAGATGGATAGATCATGTAACTAATGAGGATGTACTGAAGAGAATTGGGGAGAAGAGGAGTTTGTGGCACAACTTGACTAGAAGAAGGTATCGGTTGGTAGGACATGTTCTCAGGCATCAAGGTATCACCAATTTAGTATTGGAATACACTAAGCAGATTCAGAAGGATGTAGGTTCCAGTAGGTACTTCAAGATTCTTCATCCTTCTGAATCTGCTTGCACGGGCTGGGGTAGCATGGAGAGCTGCATCAAACCAGTCTCTGGACTGAAGACCACAACAACAACAACAAGTAACACAAAAGGAACTTCTACAGTTAGTTACAGAACTTTTGTGGATGAAAGCAAATCTGCACAACTAGAACAATGCTGTAATTTGTACACATCACATGAAAGGAGACAAATAAGACATACAAAACTATTGACACTCGAGCTTTCTCTTTGAAATGTGTAGGATATTAACCAAAATTATTACTAACCGCATAGGACCAAAAATAAATGTTAATCAGCCACACCAGGAAGATGGCTTTAGAAGTGGATACAGGACAACGAACCACTTGGAAATTATGAATGACACTCTTAAATGAACCATCATCATCATCATCTTTTTCCAACTCCAGTTTCCCGGGTGTGGTGTACAAGTGCTTGCCATCTCATTCTGACTTCATGGATCTTCTATTCCAGGACAGCTTCCCATTTGTGTCCTTTCTCCTCTACATCTGACCTTACAGTCTCTGTCCAGCG